>NC_053026.1:403712503-403953497 GCF_003073215.2 Triticum urartu
CATCATCGTCACCGGCATGACACCATGATCTCCATCATCGTGTCTCCATGAAGTTGCCTCGCCAACTATTACTTCTACTACTACAGCTAACGGTTAGCAATAAAGTAAAGTAATTACATGACGTTTATGTTGACACGCAGGTCATAAATAAATTAAGACATCTCCTATGGCTCCTGCCGGTTGTCATACTCATCGACATGCAAGTCGTGATTCCTATTACAAGAACATGATCATCTCATACATCACATATATCATTCATCACATCCTTTGGCCATATCACATCACATAGCATACCCTGCAAAAACAAGTTAGACGTCATCTAATTGTTGTTTGCATGTTTTACGTGGCTGCTATGGGTTTCTAGCAAGAACGTTTCTTACCTACGCAAAAACCACAACATGATATGCCAATTGCTATTTATCATTCATAAGGACCCTTTTCATCAAATCCGATCCGACTAAAGTGGGAGAGACAGACACCCGCTAGCCACCTTATGCAACTAGTGCATGTCAGTCGGTGGAACCAGTCTCACGTAAGAGTACGTGTAAGGTCGGTCCGGGACGCTTCATCCCACGATGCCGCCGAATCAAGATTGGACTAGTAACGGTAAGCATATTGAACAAAATCAACGCCCACAACTACTTTGTGTTCTACTCGTGCATAGAAACTACGCATAGACCTAGCTCATGATGCCACTGTTGGGGAACGTAGCAATAATTCAAAATTTTCCTACGTGTCACCAAGATCAATCTATGGAGTCATCTAGCAACGAGGGAGGAGTGGATCTACATACCCTTGTAGATCGCGCGCGGAAGCGTTCAAGAGAACGGGGTTGATGGAGTCGTACTCGCCGTGATCCAAATCACCGATGATCCTAGCGCCTAACGGACGGCACCTCCGCGTTCAACACACGTACGGAGCAGCGACGTCTCCTCCTTCTTGATCCAGCAAGTGGGGAGGAGAGGTTGATGGAGATCCAGCAGCACGACGGCGTGGTGGTGGAAGTAGCGGGATTCCAACAGGGCTTCGTCAAGCGCTGCGGGAGGAGGGAGATGTGTCATGGGAGGGAGAGGGAGGCGCCAGGGCTTAGGTTAGGCTGCCCTCCCTTCCCCCCACTATATATAGGGCCAAGGGAGAGGGGGGGCACAGCCTTGGCCCTTCCTCCAAGGAAGGGTGCGGCCAGGGAGGAGTCCATCCTCCCTAAGGCACCTATGAGGTGCCTTCCCCTTTTAGGACTCTTCCTTTCCCTTATCTCTTGGCGCATGGGCCTCTTGGGGCTGGTGCCCTTGGCCCATATAGGCCAAGGCGCACACCCCTACAGCCCATGTGGCCCCCCGGGGCAGGTGGACCCCCTTGGTGGACCCCCGGACCCCTTTCGGCACTCCCGGTATAATACCGATAATGCGCGAAACTTTTCCGGCGACCAAAACAAGACTTCCCATATATAAATCTTTACCTCCGGACCATTCCGGAACTCCTCGTGACGTCCGGGATCTCATCCGGGACTCCGAACAACTTTCGGGTTACCGCATACTAATATCTCTATAACCCTAGCGTCACCGAACCTTAAGTGTGTAGACCCTACGGGTTCGGGAGACATGCAGACATGACCGAGATGACTCTCCGGTCAATAACCATCAGCGGGATCTGGATACCCATGTTGGCTCCCACATGTTCCACGATGATCTCATCGGATGAACCACGATGTCGAGGACTTAATCAATCCCGTATACAATTCCCTTTGTCTAGCGGTACGATACTTGCCCGAGATTCGATCGTCGGTATCCCGATACCTTGTTCAATATCGTTACCGGCAAGTCTCTTTACTCGTTTCGTAACATATCATCCCGTGATCAACTCCTTGATCACATTATGCACA
The DNA here is from genome assembly GCF_003073215.2 of Triticum urartu. Classification (NCBI taxonomy): domain Eukaryota; kingdom Viridiplantae; phylum Streptophyta; class Magnoliopsida; order Poales; family Poaceae; genus Triticum; species Triticum urartu. Next base: position 403,714,383 of record NC_053026.1, read on the forward strand.
TTATGATGATGTCCTACCGAGTGGGCCCAGAGATACCTCTCCATTTACACGGAGTGACAAATCCCAGTCTCGATTCGTGCCAACCCAACAGACACTTTCGGAGATACCTGTAATGTACCTTTATAGCCACCCAGTTACGTTGTGACGTTTGGCACACCCAAAGCACTCCTACGGTATCCGGGAGTTGCACAATCTCATGGTCTAAGGAAATGATACTTGACATTAGAAAAGCTTTAGCATACGAACTACATGATCTTGTGCTAGGCTTAGGATTGGGTCTTGTCCATCACATCATTCTCCTAATGATGTGATCCCGTTATCAACGACATCCAATGTCCATGGTCAGGAAACTGTAACCATCTATTGATCAACGAGCTAGTCAACTAGAGGCTTACTAGGGACATGGTGTTGTCTGTGTATCCACACATGTATCTGAGTTTCCTATCAATACAATTCTAGCATGGATAATAAACGATTATCATGAACAAGGAAATATAATAATAACTAATTTATTATTGCCTCTAGGGCATATTTCCAACAGAAACCGCCTACCCAAAATTGAATTGCACTCACGCCATACGCAATGGCCCTATCGTGCCAACTGTTCACACCAATATATCTTCAATACTAGACTTTTCAGCGGAACCAAACTGACACTAGAGCCTCCATTTTCCGAATCTCAATAGCACATGCAACGACCATGATTACTAAAATATGAGTCCGGGAACCAAAACGCCCCTCTCATTTTTCTATGCTTACTCAAGAAACTGATGGAGGTGTTGATTTTCCTGGCATTTGATTGTGTGTTAAATTTATAATGATAATCACCGTTTTTTTTACAACAACAAGACAGTTTAAATATTTTTTATGTTTAACAATTATATTGATTTTCAATACCTTTCGTGGCGCTCTTAACAAACTTAGTTATTTATTAAAGATAAACATAAAGGGGCTAAACATGGGCTTAATGTTGAGTCTTTGATGCTTTCTCAATCCTAAAACCGATAGTAGCAGACCACGTGGTGAGCAACTCAAATTTGATATCCCTAAAAAAACTCAAATTTGATGGGAAAAACACTGATATTAACAGGTATAGATCAAGACTAACAAAAAGAAACATGTATAGATCATTTTTTATTATCTGCTGACCTAATTCATCATAACTTTGATTTCAATTCCAAAGTTGCTTATCACAGGTGTTGTGTGATAGGTGTAAATCAGTTACATACATAATAATGTTGCTAGGCTTATAAAGAAACCTTTGTTGATTTACTGTTTAGTACTGTAGTTCATATAAGTCATAACTCCCCTACTGTCCAATTCTTAGTATTTTTGTATTCTCAAAAAAAAATTCGTACAGTAGTATATTAAAAAAAAACACAAGTGAATATTGGTTTGTTGGATGAAAATAACATAAGCATGACAGATGCTTGTCAGTTGGTGAGAGTTTTTCTTCTAGACACGGAGTTGTCTGTGTTTGTAACACGCCAAACGCACATCACTGGCAATAATCAGCAGATGCCCCCGTCCAATCAGTGTCCCTGTCTACTCTTTAGCTTTGAAGCCTCCTCTCCTCTCCAACGTCAAAAACAAAAACCGATCAAGACACCAAAAGCGACCCTTGCAGAGAAGCACGGCCGTGTTATGTTACAAATACAACAAACTAGAGGGGTTAACCACAAAACCACCCGTCCACGGTGCGCCAGGGGCCCAAATAAAAAACAAAACAGGGAAAACACGCCGCCTCCTTGTTCTCTCCCCTCTCCCTCTCCCTCTCCCCCCCTCCGCCTCCGCCTCCGCCTCTCGAACTCGTCGAGCGCCGCGACCGACGCACGCGCGCGCGGCGGCGAGATGAAGGTCTCCGTGAAGACGCTCAAGGGCTCCAAATTCGAGATCGAAGTGAACCCCGCCGACAAGGTACGGCCGCTCCCGCCCCGCCTCCCGATCTGTCTGTCTGCCGCCGCGAGGGTTGGCGTATCTGGGCGAGATTTAGGGTGTGGGTTATTGGAGTTCCCTGCGGGGCTGGGTCGCTGGGCACGGTTTTCGCGCCGAGGGATTGGTGGGGTTCGCGGGGAGCTGGCTAGGCGCGAGTCGTGTGCAGCGCGAGCGATGGCGCCGCGAATCCAATCTGTGGCTCGTTTGGTTGGGCTCTGCTCTGGGCGGAGCGGGGAGCAGATGCGGAGTTCGTCTAGGTTGTGGTCGCGTCGATGTGTAGGTTATGATTGTTTGGCGAATATACAGGGGTTTGGAATCTGTGAGGCTGTACTGATTGGTGTGTTACCAGATGCACAACCAACTTGAATCCTTACCATGAACCGAAGTGTATGTAGAAGCTAAGGGTCGCTCTCTTGGGACTTTCTCCTTACATGCTACAGGTGGCATCTATTGATGGACCTTTTCATTTGTGTGTGGTCGAAACTCTTGAAATTGCAAGCCCTTAGCTGCCGTATTTTAGTGGCAGCTGGAGGTCTATGGGCTATGCTGTCATAACTGCAGAGAATTAATTTATGCAAAATGTAGAATGTGATGCTGGATTATTTTTCTCTCTGTCTGCTAATGCGGATTCTTTGGACAGCAGCAATTGAAGCTTTAGAAATACATACATTTGTCGGCTGGTAGAGAACAAACCTTCTCTGGAATATGTGAACTTCCTTAATCGTTTTGTTGCCAAAATAGATTAGGACTATGTAAAGAAGGTGGTTGTTCTTTTTTAAGTATTTTGTATCAAACCCAAGGAATGGAATATTGGCAACTATTAGAGGAAAATCAATGTTACAAATTGGAGTCAGTATTGGAGACAGGGTTCCGTCTGGCCACATCTTTTTTATCTGTGGACTGTAGCTACCTTTTGTGTGGCAACAGAAACGAAAGGGGCGTTATTAATTATTACTGTATTGCTACTTAGAATTTTGTCGCTCATGTATTTTCAAGCAAATAATAATGAAATATTTGGGTTGACTGACTGAAATGAGATAATTATTTATATAGTGACACATGCCATCACTTTATGTGCAACCCCCTTATGATTGGCCCATTATGGGCCACGACATGTGTAAACAAACGTTTCACAGTATTGATGCCCAAGTTACTGAATTAGCGTACCAAACACAAGTTACATCCGACTTTGTTTTGAAATACAGATACACCACTTGTAAACTATTTGCATGACGTTGCTAAAGGCTACTGCATTTGCTAGCTAGGGCCAACAGCAGGCGCGTGCAGTCACTAAGTAACCAAGGATCTTTGACAAACAATCATAGGTGTAAGATACTGCCATACTGGGGTCTTTGCCGTGTGGTTACATGGTATGGGGTTATGTAACCTTTAGATTCTACCAGCATGGTAGAATCATAGGCGGGTCTTTGCCAAACAATCGTAGGTGTAAAGATATGGGGTCTTTGCAGTGTGGTTACATGGTATGCGGTTATGTAGCCTTTAGATTATACCAGCATGTGAATTCCTGATTCTTTGGTTTCTTTGCTATTGGAATGCTGTAACTTTGTAATTGATTCATTGATTCAGGTTTCTGATGTAAAGAAGCTCATTGAGACTTCACAAGGGCAGAATGTGTACCCAGCTGATCAACAAATGCTCATATACCAAGGGTCAGTTCTTAAGGACGAGACTACGCTGGAGGAAAACAAAGTTGTTGAAAACAACTTTCTTGTGATAATGCTTAGACAGGTACGCATCCTGCTTGATACTAGTTTATATATGTCATAAAATTGTGGAGTAGCATAGTGATGCGTAGAATTATAAAAAAAATCATAACAATACCTTTGTGCGTCGGAAGTATTTGTTTTGGATATCAAGTTCTTGAACTCTCGGAACGTAATGATCTTCAGTGTCTATTGGAACTGTCTTAAAAGTTGTAGGTGTTTCTATTGCTGATCCTTTTTGTTAAACTTTGTTTTAGTATGGCTACAGCCTAGAGTTGCTTCAGGACTGTTTCTATTAACTGATCATAAGATAGATGATTGTTATTATTGCTTCTGACCCTCAACCTTTCACAGAATAAGGGCTCATCAAGTGCAGCTCCAGCTAAATCCAAGGAACCCTCAAATCAGGTGAGTTGGAACTTGATTACACTGATATGAGTTACTCACCACTAATGGCTCTTTATGTTCTTTTGGCGCAAAAAATTCTTTCAGCCGTACCATATATCCAAAACTTTGTCATGGTTCTTTGGTAGTTATTCGCAGACAGTACCTTTTGCCATATTTTTTCACTGAAACTATGATGGTACAGTTTAAGTTCGTTGTTTCTTTAATTGGCAGATAGTTAAGCTCTGAGGCAACTATATAGTTGAACTAGAATGGTAGATTTTACGAAGTTCACAACTATGAGCTCCTGACTCAACGCATTTTTGTCATCTGTTTGTATTTTCTTTTTCTGGTTAAGTCAAACTTCTCATTTCCTCACAAAAAAGTCTATATACATCCGTATGTAGTCCATATTGGAATCTCTAAAAGGTCTTATATTTAGGAACGGAGGGAGTACTATATATGACTTGCATTATGTGTTTTCTATTGGTGAGATTCTACTTTTTGACCTGCATTTATTACGCAGGCACCCCCTACTCAGACAGTGCCTGCTACTCCTGCCTCTCAAGCACCAGCCACACCAGCACCTCAAGCAGTGGCTGCGCCAGCACCTATGTGAGTTTTACTCATATTAAAAAAAACTGATTTGATCTTTTTCAGGCGTATTCTGTTGTGTTCAGGTTTTTTTTTGGTCTCTTTGAAGATATTTTTTGTATATAAAATACCGCCTTGCCATTTTAAATGACATGCCATGAGATGCACAAGTCCGTATTTCTTTCTTTTTTATCAGTCACAGAAGGTGTGATATTTTAATATCTTGGTATAGTTCCTTTTTAACTTTAGCAGGAGAGTCTCAAAAGGTTGTTATTAAATGATAGCTTCCTATCATCGATTTGTAATTTTGTATTATTATTGTTATGCTATATGGCTAGTGGTTGTTGGCAGCTAGATAACCCTATCCTTACCTTTACTGACGTAGTGTACCTGTCAGTGCTCCTGGTCCAGCTGCCACCGCCTCCCCAGCTCCTGCTGTTGCTGTCTCGTGAGTTGATTTATGTTCTTTATTTCATCTTATTTTGATTTGTAATCTCATAAAATATTTTTCCTATTTGAAGAAGTTATATTACTTACTCTTAACCCATTTGACATGATCTTTACTACCATCATTTGTACAGCACTGAAGCAGAAACTTATGGTCAGGCTGCTTCAAACCTTGTCGCGGGAGGCACCCTAGAGGCAACAATTCAGTCAATTCTTGAAATGGGTGGTGGAACATGGGACAGAGACACTGTGCTGCGTGCCCTACGTGCTGCATTCAACAACCCGGAGCGGGCTGTTGAGTATTTATATTCTGTAAGAAGATATCCTCCCTTAGTTTGGTTATGGCTCAATGTTCTTCAATATACACAAATAACTTATTGCAGTGAACACATCATGTCTTGCTTACAAATGAGTAAATGACTAGATTATATGATTATGTGTCTTTTACAAACTTAGTTGTCTTCGAATCTATGTAATATGTACTACAAGAACGGCATGTTTTACACAACTTATATTGCAGATCTCTTGGCTATACAACTAATACCCTTCGATCTTCAATGTAGGGTATTCCTGAGCCGATGGAGATTCCTGCACCACCACCAAGTGCCCAGCCAGCTGATCCTGCCCTGGCTTCGCAAGCAGCTCAACCTGCAGTTGCCTCTTCCGGTCCTAATGCTAGCCCCTTGGACCTCTTCCCTCAAGTACTCTCTCCCTCTCTCTCTCCCTCTGTGGTCTGCGGTTACCTCTTTTACATATTTTTAACGCTTGCCCTTTGTACCTTGCAGGCCCTGCCAAATGCTTCAGCAAATGCTGCTGGTGAAGGAAATCTGGATGTTTTGCGTAACAATGCACAATTCCGAAGCTTACTTTCTTTAGTGCAGGCCAACCCTCAAATCTTACAGGTACATTTTGTGTTGCTGCTCTTTCTCCTGTGTCAAAGTAGTCTACTTATGACAGTTGACTAACAGGATCATTCTTTTTACAGCCATTGCTTCAAGAGCTGGGAAAGCAAAACCCTCAGATTTTGCAGCTGATTCAGGACAACCAAGCAGAGTTCCTTCGTTTAATCAATGAGCCAGCTGAGGGCGATGAAGACGAGTATGAATCTTTTTCATCTCCGTGACGTTTTACTTTGGGCTTTTTTGCATGTTGCTTGACAATCTCATACTTGCTGAACCAGGAATCTCCTAGAGCAGTTTGCTGAGGGTGTGCCTCAGACCATAGCTGTCACTCCTGAGGAGAATGAAGCTATACTTCGTGTAAGCTCATAGATCTTGAGAAAGTTTCTCCACGACTGCCCGCATCTGCATTTCCATGAACTTTGTTATGCTTATTTGTGGCACCATGAAAAAACCTCATTGCATTTTGCATATGCAGCTTGAAGGAATGGGCTTTGACCGGGCGCTTGTTCTGGAGGTGTACTTCGCCTGCAACAAGGACGAGACCCTGGCCGCAAACTACCTGTTAGACCACATGAACGAGTTTGATGACGGAGCGCCGCAGTAAGACAAAGCAGGTTGTTTCTGAATACATGCACAAGCCCATGGGAACAAGGGTGTGGGGAGACTGATACTCCTGCACTCGCAGGGCAGGCCTTAGAGATCTTTTTGAGATTTTGTCTCGTCCTTTAGTTTGTAATTCTTTTCTGCCTTGCTATTAGTACATACTCTAGATTGTCTTTAAATGTTAATTCACAGACTTAACGACAGCGTATAAAAGTTCTCTGTCAGTTTTTGCTGGATCTGCTGATCTAGTGATAGACGAAGTGGCTGTTTCTTCAGGTATCCTGGGTCCTTCGCTTCTGAACAAGCGTGGAACCCACTGGGTGGCTTATGTGTGCGATTGAGCCCGCTCTTGTTGCCGTTACCTGCAGCGCCTATATTTGGCTCTTCTCTTGGCACGCTTTGATCGCTAGTGTTAGTTATGACTGACAAAAATGTGCAGCTTTCATTAAAATGAACATAGGCCTATAGGGGATTTTTTGACTTTGTCTAAATTTGTTTTGCACTAGAGGCCAACGCTCGCAAGCAGCAGACTGCAACATTTGTAGCAACAAAACAAGCTTGTAGTGTCTAATAACGTATGCAGTGCCAAATTCGTGAAATCACTATTCTTCAATTTCTGAAGAGGCTTGCTAGCCGGACCGACCTTGAACCCGTTTTCCTTGGTAAATTGTCTCCTTGGGGTCTTGGCACGGTGAAGAACCCCACCATTGTCAATGCCCATCGGTCGAGAAAATCGCATATTTGCCACTTTGAACATGTGGCTTTGCAGAAATGCCACACACAATATGGGCTTTGCAAAAATGCCACTCAGCTCGTGGAAAAGGGTGCCCAAACGTCTTGTCTGGTCTCAACGGCGACGTTTGAGAACTTTTATTGTTGGAAAAAGGGTGGAGGAGCAGCGCCGCCGCGCCAGAGGAGAGGGCCGCTCGCACCTCGCAGTCGCAGACTCGCAGGGGATTTGGCTCGGGTGGAACCATGGCTCATGGCTGGCTCAAATCCGTCGTGGGTCTCCGTCGAGCCACCGTCGGTTGGACGCGCGCATGAGCCGTGCGTGCGTGGAGGGCCAACAGGGTGGGGTCAAGTCAAGACCACGCCCGCGCGGCGGCCGATCGATCCACCGCATCTGTTCTGTGGGTCGATCGATGGGGACCGTCTTCCAAAAATACAGCACCACTAGTGTCAAAATCGGAGCTGTCAGTTGCTTGCGCGTGTGGCCATCCGATGGCATGTGCCGTCGTGGCTTCTATACAGTTGTTTGCAGATTGGCTTTGAGGTTGGAGCTCTATGATGAAGTCGGAGTCGCTCGTTCGAGGCAACCGGTAATGACGATGACGCTTGTGACTCCTCGGCGAATGCCTTACTTTTTTGCAGCTTTGTGTCCCATACCGGTGGCCAGGTTGGCCGGTGGTGTCCATGTCATGTGGGTTGAGTTGTATCGGTTTTAGCCCGGTTTTTCATCAATTAACCTGGCAATTCTCTTCTTCTTAATCAATAAAAATAGCAAATCTTTTGCCTCGTTTTAAAAAAAAAATACAGCACCACCATAAGGTAACTTCCAGAGCTTCCATACCATGGTTCCGACTGAGAAGTACGTATATCAGCGAGCATGTTCAGTCCGCATTCTCTCCGTTTCTCTTCACCCTTCCGTTCCCATGCTCGTCTGCATTTGACCCAGGATAACAGTAAGATGCATCTCAATGGTGCATACTGCATAGTCATATGAACATATGTTCCACGAGCAAATGGCATGTTCACAAAAGCACCATGGCAAGCAAGGAGCAACAGCATAACCAGTAACACGGCACGCGGAATGGTACTCCATCCGTCCTATAATATATAAGAGCGTTTTTGACACTAGTGGTGTCAAAAGGCTCTTCTTATATTAATGGTACTCCATCCGTCCTATAATATATAAGAGCGTTTTTGACACTAGTGGTGTCAAAAGGCTCTTCTTATATTATGAGACGGAGGGAGTAGATGAGGAGCAACAATAACCAATTTACCATGCAGTATTAGACACTGAGATTTTCTCGAAGCAAGAAGAATGATTGACGACATGGCGCAAATGATCCAGCGAGTACAACAAGTCTCAACTATCTCCATGCTTCAGTTCACCATGCCCAGGCCACCGTCTCACAAAATATTACTCCGTCTAGATACGGAGGTATCTAGCACTAAAATGAGTCTAGATACATCCGTATCTAGACAAATCCAAGACAAATAATTCGGAACGGAGGGAGTATAGCGCATGCTTCAGCACTATAGTGCAGCTAACTCCATGCTTCAGTTCGCCATGCCCAAGCCACCGTCTCACAAAATACTATAGGAAGTCATCTATAGGAGGATGTTTCGCCGTTCAGATCAGAGCTCTATGCCTCCACAGCAGAATTTAATGGAACGACAGTTGATAAGTTACTAGTACCTATCTATGGTAAGCACTGACCAGCAGTTTAATCCAGAATAAGGAGAGTATATAGAGTGACGGAAAAGGAGTTCATTCGTCGTCGTCGTCGTCGTCATCATCATCAGAAATGTCTATCACGCCAGCCCAACTGCTTGGATTTGAAGGAGGTAAACCAGGCAGGTCGGCCGAAGGAGGTGGAACCACCTGATCAGCGGTGATGGAGCAAGGAGCTGGTGGCTGTGACTGATCCATAGGGGCTTGGGTCATAGCTGGAGGCACAGCAGCAATGTCCATGATCGTAGATGGATTGGACCGATCTCCGTGGTCCGCAGGAGGGACGGCAGTGTCCATGCGCTGTGCTGCTGGCTGGGACTGGCCTCTAGGGGTTTCAGTCAGCACCTGATCAGTGGGAGGGACAGCAGGAACGTCCTTGGATGGAGCTGGTGTCTTGGACAAACCTCTAGGGGCTTCAGTCATCACCTGATCTGTGGGAGGGACAGCAGCAACGTCCTTGGATGGAGTTGGTGTCTTGGACATACCTCTAGGGGCTTCAATCATCACCTGATCAGCGGGAGGGACAGCAGGAACGTCCTTGGATGGAACTGGTGGCTTGGACTGACCTCTAGGGGCTTCAGCCTTCACCTGATCAATGGGCGGGACGACAGGAACGTTCATGCATGGAGCTGGTGCCTTGCACTGTTCTCCAGGGGCTTCAGTCATCACCTCGTCATCGATAACAATGATCTCCAAGTGTCCAGATGGGATTTCCTCATCCACTTTGGCCTTGATGGAGCTGATCCCACTGGTGCCTCGCTTCCTTGACCGTGAGTATGTGATCTGAACTGCGCGTTCCCTCTCTCTTTTTCTCCGCACACTTCTCTTGTTTACAAGCGGCTCGTCTGATCCACTCGAGCATTCCGGTTCATAGAAGTTCTGCCACAGACTAAAGCAAACATACTCTTTTTTCGCAGCACAACTCTTGGTTTTGCTCCTTGTCTTTTGCCTCTCCGATGCAGCACGGTTTGATTGCTTCAGTTTACTGTGAGGGACGGCAGGCTGAACAGTTGCTTTCCGAAAGTCTTCAAACGTATGTTGCTTTGGTGCCTTCACTGTGGAGCTGGTTTTGTTCGGTTGCTTCAGCATAGTTTGAGGGGCAGCATGCAGAGAAATGTGCTTCTGAGCCCCTCCATGCTCAAGTTTCTTGTGTGCCATCTGTGAGGAGATGTTGTCCGGTACTTTTGCATTGCCGCAACCAAAACTCTTCTCCGATGCAACCAAGTCTGGCTTCAGCTTTGTGAGAGGTGCAGCAGGTAGGCTTCTTGATGTTGCCACCCCATGTTTCTCAGATGCAACCGGGTCCTTCTCTAGCTTCAGTTTTTTTAGGGGCGTGGAAGGCGGGACACCGGAGTTCTCAACAACATCCGGCTTATGCAGCTTGCCAACTCTGTCTGGGGTGATACTTTTTGATGGTTTTGCAACCCCATGTTTCTGGAATGTAACGGAGTCTTGCTCAAGCTTCATTTTCTGAGGGGGCGCAGCAGGCCGCAGGACAGTGGATTTCTCAACACCCTCGGATTTGCACCACTTCTCTGCATTCCTGGACGTGCTGCTTCGTGGTGGTTTTGCACTGTTGCAAGTCCCTAGAGAGAAAGCTCCATATTTCTCCGATGCGGCCAAGTCCTGCACTAGCTTCAATTTTTTCTGGGATGCATAAGGCTTAACATCGTCTGGCTCATGCAACTTTCCCGTCTTCCTGGAGGCGTTACTTCCTGACGATATTGCATTGTCGCAACTCCCTAATGAAAGAAACCCATGCTTCTCTGCTGTAACAGCTGTTTGCTTCCGTTTCAGTTGGCTCGAAAGGACATCCTCTGCCTTCTTTGAGGAGCTACTACCCACTGATTTTGCATTACTGCGACTCCCCATAGACAAAAGTGCAATATTCTCCCATGCAACAAACTCTTGCTTCGGCTTCAATCTTCTCCGACTCCGAGGGGCTGCAGACAAAACAATTGCTTTCTGCACTTCATCTGAATCTGATTGTTGTACAGCTCCTTGTGACTTGGTCATTTCAGTTGTTCCAGTCCGAAGAAGCAACTCTCCACCTGAAGAAGCCATGTTGTAAGTTGATGTGGCAACATGAATTTACTACAATAACAAGTTACCTATAGCAAGAATTGTCTTTGGTTTTGAAGTCTACGTTCTTGTTGGCAAACAATATTTCACACTAGTGTTGGAAGTACCAAAGTTCACATAATGAAATGATTAAGCAAAAAAATAACTATAGCAACATGTTTACACGACCCACCAAGTTACTCAAGTGTAAGTTTTTTTTGAACCGGGCAAACCCCCTTTCCATTACTTAGAACGGAAATACAAAGTTCGACGGAAAGTCCAAGAACAGGGAGAAGGGGAGAGCGAGTTCAACGCACTGCTAGGAAACCCACCACACTCGCCCGCCATCGAAACGAGTGTTATGGGGCGAAAACCTAAGCAGCACCAAAATGAGACTAGCCCTATTACAAAAGCAGAGTTTGAGCGATCTCACACAGTATCTTAAAGCGGAGTTAAAATAGTCTTAGTAACAAAATTTAGGTGGAGAGTTACTCAAGTGTAAGTGTTCTGGAGTTACCATATAGTGGACTTGATCCTTCATTCGTAAGGCAACAGATGATCTATTTTTTGTCAGATATCATGGTTTTAGTTTCAGTGCCACTCCTGACACAAACATCTTGTTTTTTCACTTAATTGTATAGCATAAAGAATATATAATAGATAAACACCTACAACATCAGCAAAGAATTTTATAATACAGGGCAACTATCTTGATTCTTGAATGCATTGCTACAGAATTAAAAATAAAATGTGGGCACAGACAGTTGTATGCTGAAAAATTAAGATACAAGAATGCAAGAATAGTCGTAAACCAAACAAAATTTAGGTGGATTGCGTAATAGTAAAACTGAAGAACGGCATCCAAGTTTGACTTTGATACTCTTTATGGTTAGTTCAGAGCTCATAACCAAAAGTGTATTAGATACTTGATTCTGACTGTACCTTTTCGAACCATCCTTTGCCCTCGTGGTTTGGTTACCACATATGTACCACCACAATCCATCTTGTGGCTGCAGAAAATAGCATCAGTCAATACACCTTTGAAGTTCACCATGCAAACATTAGTCAAAAGTAAATATTATCTAGAAATACATTAAGAGAAGTCATGGAGAGTATTAAAAATAACAAACAAGTGGCATGTGCATCTAATTATGAGTTTGAGAGGTTATTCTGCATCTAAATGATTGAGAACAATTAACAAGAAGAAATGCACCACCCAGAGTCCAAGGGCATATCTTTATCGACTTTGTGGGAGAAAACAACAATTAAGAATGTAAGGTGCAACTTTACAACTATATCGATAAACATCATGAGTTATATGTCAAGGTAAACTTATGCAGTCTTACTTGTGCCACTGGCAAAGCATGTTGCCACAGGTTGCATCTTCGCTAACATTCTCGATACAGCAGGAATCAGATGGAGGTCCCAAATTCGTTGCCCTCAGAAGTGTAACGCCACACCATTCACACTGAAATTTAACAATTTGAACATGCTAGTAAGAGGTAAACTAGAAAGAAATTTAACAAGAAGGAAACAATAAAAAGAGAACTATGGAAAGCAGTACCTGCCACGGAATCCCCTGGATGTTGCAGGATTTTTCCTCACTGAAATCATGGGTAGTGGTGATACGGTAGCCACCTGTCGGTCTCTGGGTAGGGTGGCACAAGCATAAATCCAAATCATCAATGGGCCGTAATGGCTAAAAACATAGCTGCCAGAAAATACTAACCATGTGATCCTCAGCGGTGCAAGTGTTGATAGCATCCATCCAATCACGGAAAACAGGACCATGGCTGGTACATGAATGCACAGAAAAATTAAGCTACAGGCAGGCTGGGCGATGACTAAAATTTGAACACGCAACCTTAGTTAAAAGGAATAAGCATTTACCCGAGGTTCTTCATACCATGCTTTACAAATATGATTGCATGAATCATCAGATGCAGCAGGGCGTTCTTCATATCAGCATTTGTGCGCCATTGCAGCATTGGCTCATAGAGTATTATTTTGCTCAGGTCTCCAAAGGAACAGGACCCGAAGCAACTGCTTATAGACAATCAAATCAGTGCTTTCTTTATTTTTTATTTTCATATAAACTTTCCAAACACAATTTAATAGTTGAGCACAACACTACATAACACACATTTTATAGTCCAGAATCAACATATAGTAAGAAAATGCTCTTGCTAAAGTCTATCTAGCTAATGCAATAATGAGCTCATTAATGATGTGTTGCCATCTATAAAAAATGAACGTTGAGCTTAGCTCAAGCAAGCAGTCAATGGGGAAAATGCTATATTTGAAAAAAAAATCAAGGTTTGAAGTCATAGAGTGTTATGGTATTGCTCATGGCTCCAAAGGAACAGGATCAGAAACAAGTCAACAACTGCTTATAGACAATCAAATCAGTGCTTTCTTTATTTTATTTTCATATAAACTGCGCAGACACAATTTAATAATTGAGCAGAACAGTAGTATATAGCACACATTTATAGTCCAGAATGAACATATAGTAAGAAAATGTTCTTGTTAAAGTATATCTAGCTAATGCAACAATAAGCTCATTAAGGATGTGCTGCCATCTACGAAAATGAATGTTGAGCTTAGCTCAACCAAGCAGTCAATGGGAGTATATTTGAAAGCAAAATACACACACAACAAGATCTGAAGTACCTTACTGTAAATAGCATCTGGAGCACAAACAATAATTTTTGTAGGAATACTTATTTTTTCCTGTATCTATATGCACACATGCAAAATTTTAAATACACCGATTTGACGTAATGCCGTAATAGCCAATGAATCATTTCCTTTTCCTGGGCATTTTTGCACTGTGAATAGATATGTACAGCGAAGCAATAACCTTAAGCAGAGTCTGCAATGCACATGTATTTACGCCTTACGAAACATGGGTTGGTAATCCTATTATTAAGTTTTTTTTAATCTCGAACACCAACGGGGAAAATAAACCTCGGGCACCCCACCATCGATGTTGGAGCGAACTCTACCGACACACGCAAAAAAAAAGATAACTTATTTGAAGAACAACAACCCTCGGAAATCTGAACATTTTACACGATTCCCTCGGAAGCACCCAGCTTCCCACATGGAGAAAAGGGAATGGAAGGCAAGATTACGAAGAATCGAAAGAAGAAAAAAAAAGGGCGTCTTTTATGTGAATCGAGGCGTCAAATGCTAAACAATGAAACATTTCTCCTTGAGTAGATTGGGAAGAATCCAGAGCACCACGATCCTAGGCAGGATTGTTGTATTGGAAGACGGTAAAACAAATTGGGTGAGCAAGGCATCGCCTACCGGGGGCTCCAACAAGAACCTACCTGCCCCCGCCCCAACCCCAAAAATCAAAGGAACGGGGAGCGCAAGAGGCGCACGTACGTGATGGTCCTCATGCGCGGGTAGGCCCACTCGACGGCGAAGGCGGCGGCGTCGAGCTCGCCGCGGAAGTAGAGCCGGTCGTAGTGGCAGAAGAGCTCCCACAAGTCCGGGTTCTCGTCGGCGTCCGGATCCGCCATGGCCTCCCCCGCTCACAAGCGCTCTCACGCAAATGCAAGGACGAAGCGGCAGCGAGAACCCTCCCTTCTTCTCAGGTGAGCGGCGACGGCGAGAAGAACCGGCGGGGGGGGGGGGGGGGGAGGGGGGGGGGGGGGAAGAGAAGGGGGGGAATTGGGGTTCTTGATCCTGGAGGCGGCCGGCGCTGCCGGTGCATGCGAAATTGGCCAGAGAGAGAGAGAGAGCAGGGGTCTAGGGAGGGCTGTGCGACGGTGTGGGTAGTGGGTGTGTCAGTGAGGCTGACGAGTGGGCCCGGGCGGAGACGCTGGTTCTGCGTGGGCGCTGTGTACTTGTGGTCTTGTGGGAAGGAGAGGGAGGATGGAGGGGAGGTGCTGTGTGCTTGGGTAGGTGGACGGTCGGGATGCTGCAGCGCTTGGTGTGGGCGCGAGCTGAGCCGCCGGATGGGAAGGTCACGCGGGCTGGACTGGCTCTAGCTTTGGTTGGGTTCTCGCATGTGGGTGTGGGTGGCCCCGCGCCCGGCTGGCAGGGGCTACAGGAGTAGGACTTCACAAGACCGGGAAAAGGATAAGGAGCAAAGACGCTTCTCGCGGAAAGGACAGTAAATGGAAGTGCGCAACTTCTTTCTTACTGTGCCCATCTACCATCTCGTCGTTAACTTCTTTATGACATCTCCAATAGTTTGTATGTTAGCTTGTTGATAAAATATGTCATGTCATCAACCAACACCTTAACATACAACAACTTCAATGGGTTGTATCTAGTTTGCCCAATAGGATGTGAGATAATAAATGAGGTGCTCTTTCATTCTACATTGAAGCTTGTGCAATATGTGACGCCCGACACAAAGGCGTCACACTACACTGTGCAACGCCTCACAGATAGGCACTACACGCATGGCCAACGTCGCATCCATGTGATTCGAAAATTACTAAGTCGGTGTGCAGCGCCTGAGAGCTCAGTGTGGCGCCTAGCTTCTAGGCGTTGCACTAGTGGTTGCTTCATTTTATAGTGCAACCACTAGTGCAGCTCCTGAGAGATAGACGCCACACTATACAGTGCAGCGCCTAGCTATTAGTCTTTGCACAATGACTTAGCAATTTTTAAGCAGTCTGGGGTGCAACGTTGGCCAGGCGTGTAGCGCCTCTCTATAAGACGTTGCATAATGTAGTGTGACGTCTTCGTGTCGGACGTCATATAAAAATGTTAGCCACATAAAATAGTTTTATAAACAGTTTATTCTGTGATTTGATTTCGTTCACAGGTTAAATTTATCAAGAAGGGATTTTGCGGGGTTTCCGCAGCGAACTCGGCTCCACAGCAATGGCTTTGGAGCAGAGATGAAAGCAGTGCTACAGCTTCCTCTAAACACTGTTTTATTATTGCGGTGACTCTGAACAGTGAACGCTGTTTCTACCCCATGATTTGCACTTGCACCGCACAGGAAATCGGAAGATTCGCCCGGGCCTCTGCTGCGCCGCGTGTAGCGGGGCGGGGCGGGGCGGGGAGAAAGGAGCGCGCCCACCGCGCAAGGGCTTCCAAGAAAACTTTCCCACCCACAGAATGTTTTTTTCTTTCAAATGGGCTTCCAAGAATATTTTTATGCTTCCGCGCGAAAAAAGAAGCGATTTGGTGCTATTCTTGTCTTTTAATCCTATTTGTACGGCTTTTTGTTCACGTGTCCCGAATGGGGCTCGATGTAGTATTTCACGGATGCATTGCGGGAGAGAGCAAACTAGAAAAAAAAACCAAGAACCATGAGCAAACCCATAAGCTTGTTTTCTGAAGTACTTCCTCCGTTCCAAATTACTCGTCGCAGAAATGGATGTATCTAAAACTAAAATACATCTAGATACATTCATAATTGCGACAAGTAATTCGGAACGGAGGGAGTACCATGTAACCCCAGTTTTGCATCACAAATGAATATGATCACCTACGAGACAAAAAATAGTGACAAAAGGAAGTGTCACCGAATTAAGAGCAATTCTAGTAGAGTCGTCGTAGTGTGCCAATTGCCATAATAACTGTCCATATGGCAATTCTGACAAAAAAACTAACGAAGTTGACATACATGTCAGAATCGTCAGGATTTATGAAGGGCTCTCAATATTTGACCTCTCATGCTCCATATTTTGTGTGCCAACTTTTATAGCGCCTCCATATGAGAGTTGTGTATGGCGCCACAGAAACTTCACGTGGTCCACCACCTCGCGTGAGGATATGGAGGCAACCAACATGTGCACTCTGAGTTTGCGCATCACCTCAGCAGCCTCCATAATGCATGGAGCGCGGTCCATATGCATATGGAGGTTGTCAACATGACAACTCTGCTAAAGTTGCTCTAAATGGTGCTATTTATGGTGTCATATAGAGTTTGGTGGCATGGGATTTACTTACAAAACTATACTTACACGAGGATTATGAATGCACATTTGAACATGTGGATCTTTAAACTTCAATGTTGAGATGTGTCCTTGAGTAGTAAGGTTATGAGAGGTAAACACATGACATGCCACTATACAAAAACACATGTGTATATTTTGTGAGAGGATTCACAAAGTTAAAAGTTGGTCATAAGTGCAATGCTTACCTGGTTAATCTCGGAGCACATGTTTCTCTTTTGGAATGGTACTTGACCTTTTGGTGGACTATCGTCATACTAGAGAGCCGAAATGGAACTAGGTTCATTGGCAGCTAAAGCGGAAAGGAATGTTCTTAACTCACTCACTCTACAAAGAAGTTACTGAATTTAGAGATAGTCAAAGATCTTAGGGTAAGGCCTTTATGACATGCGTATGTCAAGATCAAGAACCTCATATTGTGTATTGACTTGTTATGCTTGTAGCGACTCTTTCTTTCCTCTTTTCGCAAGGTGAATAGGGTAAAGCCTTCCTCTGGTCGATCTCTTTTGGCGAGCCCATAGATTCGCCTCCCCTTTGCCTGCCGCTCCGACGGTCGGTGCCAGAGAGGGGGAATCATTGTGCCTCACTTTAACTAGTCGACATGTTAGGGTTTTAGTCCTCGCAGGAGCGATGCTCGGGTTGATGGCGGTGCTTCATCTCAGATCCAGTCTTTCGGGCTTCAATCCTCCCCGAGTTCGTCCATCGGGACAGATTCACAGAGTTTCAGCGTAGATTCATGTCGGCTCCTTGGGGCGGCTCCATTTTGTAGCTGTAGAACTTATTGGAGACTTCATATCTCTTAATCCGGGCATTTGCTTGAAATATCAACTTCAACTCCTGGAACATCTCATATGCTCCATGACATTTAAAACGTCGTTGAAGTCCCGGTTCTAAGCCATAAAGCATGGCACACTGAACTATCGAGTAGTCATCAGCTTTTCTATGCCAGGTGTTCATAACATTTGGCGTTGCTCCTGCAGCGGGTTTGGCACCCAGCGGTGCTTCCAAGACGTAATTCTTCTGTGCAGCAATGAGGATAATCCTCAAGTTATGGACCCAGTCCGTGTAATTGCTACCATAATCTTTCAACTTAGCTTTCACTAGGAACGCATTAAAATTCAATGGAACAACAGCACGAGCCATTTATCTACAGCAACATAGACATGCAAAATACTATCAGGTACTAAGTTCATGATAAATTAAAGTTCAATTAGTCATATTACTTAAGAACTCCCACTTAGATAGACATCCCTCTAATCATCTAAGTGATCACGTGATCCATATCAACTAAACCATGTCCGATCATCACGTTAGATGGAGTAGTTTTCAATTGTGAACATCACTACATTGATCATATCTACTATATGATTCACTCTCGACCTTTCGGTCTCAGTGTTCCGAGGCCATATCCGCATATGCTAGGCTCGTCAAGTTTAACCCGAGTATTCTGCGTGTGCAAAACTGGCTTGCACCCGTTGTATGTGAACGTAGAGCTTATCACACTCGATCATCACGTGGTGTCTCGGCACGACGAACTTTCGCAATGGTGCATACTTAGGGAGAACACTTATACCTTGAAATTTAGTGAGAGATCATTTTATAATGCTACCGTCGATCTAAGCAAAATAAGATGCATAAAAGATAAACATCACATGCAATCAATATAAGTGATATGATATGGCCATCATCATTTTGTGCATGTGATCTTCATCTCCAAAGCACCGTCATGATCACCATCGTCACCGGCTTGACACCTTGATCTCCATCGAAGCATCGTTGTCGTCACGCCAACTATTGCTTCCACGACTATTGATGTCTACTACACAACCTTTTTCTTGTAGACGTTGTTGGGCCTCCAAGTGCAGAGGTTTGTAGGACAGTAGCAAATTTCCCTCAAGTGAATGACCTAAGGTTTATCAATCCGTATGAGGCGTAGGATGAAGATGGTCTCTCTCAAGCAACCCTGCAACCAAATAACAAAGAGTCTCTTGTGTCCCCAACACACCCAATACAATGGTAAATTGTATAGGTGCACTAGTTCGGCGAAGAGATGGTGATACAAGTGCAATATGGATAGTAGATAATAGTTTTTATAATCTGAAATAATAAAAACAGCAAGGTAGCAAGTGATAAAAGTGAGCGTAAACGGTATTGCAATGATAGGAAACAAGGCCTAGGGTTCATACTTTCGCTAGTGTAAGTTCCCTCAACAATACTAACATAATTAGATCACATAACTATCCCTCAACATGCAACAAAGAGTCACTCCAAAGTCACTAATAGCGGAGAACGAACGAAGAGATTATGGTAGGGTACGAAACCACCTTAAAGTTATTCTTTCCAATCAATCCATTGGGCTATTCCTATAAGTGTCACAAACGGCCCTAGAGTTCGTACTAGAATAACACTTTAAGATACAAATCAAGCAAAACCCTAATGTCACCTAGATACTCCAATGTCACCTCAAGTATCCGTGGGTATGATTATACGATATGCATCACACAATCTCAGATTCATCTATTCAACCAACACAAAGGACCTCAAAGAGTGCCCCAAAGTTTCTACCGGAGAATCACGACGAAAACGTGTGCCAACCCCTATGCATAGGTTCCCAATGTCACGAAACCCGCAAGTTGGTCACCAAAACATACATCAAGTGGCACGTGGTATCCCATTGTCACCACAGATATCCATGGCAAGACATACATCAAGTGTTCTCAAGTCTTTAAAGACTCAATCCGATAAGATAACTTCAAAGGGGAAACTCAATTCATTACAAGAGAGAAGAGGGGGAGGAGAAACATAAGATACAACTATAATAGCAAAGCTCGCAATACATCAAGATCGTGCCAAATCAAGAACACGAGAGAGAGAGAGATCAAACACATAGCTACTGGTACATACCCTCAGCCCCGAGGAAGAACTACTCCCTCCTCGTCATGGAGAGCACCGGGATGATGAAGATGGCCACCGGGGAAGGATTGCCCCCTCCGGCAGGGTGCCGGAATGGGTCTAGATTGGTTTTTGGTGGCTACGGAGCCTTCTGGCGGTGGAACTCCCGATCTATTATGCATTCTGGAAGTTTTAGGGTGCGTGGAGTTATATAGGCAGAAGAAGCACGTCAGGGGAGCCACGGGAGCCCCACGAGGCAGGGGGCGCGCCCTAGGGGGGGGGGGCGCCCCCACCCTCGTGGGCAGCTCCCGTATCTTCTGATGTGGGGTCCAAGTCCATCAGGTGTGTTTCCTTCCAAAAATAACTTCTCTAGTTGATTTCGTTCCGTTTCGACTCCGTCTGATATTCCTTTTCTTCAAAACACTGAAATAGGCATAAAACAGCAAATCTGGGCTGGGCCTCCGGTTAATAGGTTAGTCCCAAAAGTAATATAAAAGTGGATAGTAGAGCCCAATATTGCCCAAAATAGTAGATAATATAGCATGGAGCAATAAAAGATTATAGATACGTTGGAGAGGTATCAAGCATCCCCAAGCTTAATTCTTGCTCGTCCTCGAGTAGGTAAATGATAAAAAAAGATAATTTTTGATGTGGAATGCTAGTTGGCATAATTTCAATGTAATTCTTCTTAATTGTGATATGAATATTCAGATCCGGAAGATTCAAGACAAAAGTTCATATTGACATAGAAATAATAATACTTCAAGCATACAAATAAAGCAATCATGTCTTCTCAAAATAACATGGCCAAAGAGAGCTATCCCTACAAAATAATATAGTCTGGCTATGCTCCATCTTCACCACACAAAATATTTAAATCATGCACAACCCCGATGACAAGCCAAGCAATTGTTTCATACTTTTGATGTTCTCAAACTTTTTCAATCTTCACGCAATACATGAGCGTGAGCCATGGATATAGCACTATAGGTGGAATAGAATGGTGGTTGTGGAGAGGACAAAAAGGGAGAAGATAGTCTCACATCGACTAGGCGTATCAACGGGCTATGGAGATGCCCATCAATAGATATCAATGTGAGTGAGTAGGGATTGCCATGCAACGGATGCACTAGAGCTATAAATGTATGAAAGCTCAACAAAAGAAACTAGTGGGTGTGCATCCAACTCGCTTGCTCACAAATACCTAGGGCATTTTGAGGAAGCCCATCATTGGAATATACAAGCCAAGTTCTATAATGAAAAATTCCCACTAGTATATGAAAGTGACAACATATGAGACTCTCTATATGAAGAACATGGTGCTACTTTGAAGCATAAGTGTGGAAAAAGGATAGTAGCATTGCCCCTTATTATTATTATTATTATTATTATTATTATTTGGCCTTCCTTTTTTTGGACAATGCTCTATTAATGATGATCATCACACTTCTATTTATTTACAACTCAATGATTACAACTCGATACTAGAACAAAGTATGACTCTATATGAATGCCTCCGGCGGTGTACCGGGATGTGCAATGATGCATGAGTGACATGTATGAAAGAATTATGAACGGTGGCTTTGCCACAAATACGATGTCAACTACATGATCATGCAAAGCAATATGACAATGATGAAGCGTGTCATAATAACAGAACTGTGGAAAGTTGCATGGCAATATATCTCGAAATGGCTATGGAAATGCCATAATAGGTAGGTATGGTGGCTGTTTTGAGGAAGGTATATGGTGGGTTTATGGTACCGGCGAAAGTTGCACGGTACTAGAGAGGCTAGCAATGGTGGAAGGGTGAGAGTGCGTATAATCCATGGACTCAACATTAGTCATAAAGAACTCACATACTTATTGCAAAAATCTATTAGTTATCGAAACAAAGTACTACGCGCATGCTCCTAGGGGGATAGATTGGTAGGAAAAGACCATCGCTCGTCCCCGACCGCCACTCATAAGGAAGACAATCAATAAATAAATCATTCTCCGACTTCGTCACATAACGGTTCACCATACGTGCATGCTACGGGAATCACAAACTTCAACACAAGTATTTCTCAAATTCATAACCACTCAACTAGCATGACTCTAATATCACCATCTCCATATCTCAAAACAATTATCAAGTATCAAACTTCTCCTAATATTCAACACACTCATAAGAGAATTTTATTATTCTTGAATACCTAGCATATTAGGATTTTAAGCAAATTACCATGCTATTTAAGACTCTCAAAATAATATAAGTGAAGCATGAGAGTTCATCTATTTCTTCAAAATAAAACTACCACCATGCTCTAAAAGGATATAAGTGAAGCACTAGAGCAAATGACAAACTACTCCGAAAGATATAAGTGAAGATCAATGAGTAGTCGAATAATTATGCAACTATGTGAAGACTCTCTAACATTTAATAATTTCAGATCTTGGTATTTTATTCAAACAACAAGAAAATCCTAACAAAATAAATTGACGCTCCAAGCAAAACACATATCATGTGGCGAATAAAAATATAGCTCCAAGTAAAGTTACCGATGAACGAAGACGAAAGAGGGGATGCCTTCCGGGGCATCCCCAAGCTTAGGCTCTTGCCACTCCTTATTCCATAGTCCATCGAATCCTTACCCAAAACTTGAAAACTTCACAACACAAAACTTAACAGAAAACTCGTAAGCTCCGTTAGTACAAGAAAATAAATAACCACTTCAAGGTACTGTAATGAACTCATTATTTATTTATATTGGTGTTAAACCTACTGTATTCCAACTTATCTATGGTTCATACCCTCCGATACTACTCATAGATTCATCAAAATAAGCAAACAACACATAGAAAACAGAATCTGTCAAAAACAGAACAGTCTGTAGTAATCTAGATCAAACATATACTTCTGGAACTTATAAAATTCTCAAATAAATTGCTGGACGTGAGGAATTTATCTATTAATCATATGCAAAAATAATTAACTAAATAGCACTCTCCAAATAAAAATGGCAGCAATTCTCGTGAGTGCTAAAGTTTCTGTTTTTTACAGCATGATCAACAAGACTCTCCCCAAGTCTTCCCAAAGGTTCTACTTGGCACAAACACTAATTAAAAGCATAAAACCACATCTAAACAGAGTCTAGATGAATTATTTATTACTAAACAGGAGCAAAAAGCAAGGAACTAAAATAAAATTGGGTTGCCTCCCAACAAGCGCTATCGTTTAATGCCCCCTAGCTAGGCATGATGATTTCAATTATGCTCACAGAAAGGATAAGAATTGAAACATAAAGAAAGCATCATGAAGAATATGACTAGCACATTTAAGTCTAACCCTCTTCCTATGCATAGGGATTTTGTGAGCAAACAATTCTGGAAAACAATAATCAACTAGCATAGGAGAGCAAAACAAGCATAACTTCAAATTTTAAGCACATAGAGAGGAAACTTGATATTATTGCAACTCCTACAAGCATATGTTCCTCCCTCATAATAATTTTCAGTATCATCATGAATGAATTCAACAATATAACCAGAACCTAAAGCATTCTTTTCATGATCTACAAGCATATAAATTTTATTACTCTCCACACAAGCAAAATTCTTCTCACGAATAATAGTGGGAGCAAACTCAACAAAATAATTATCATGTGAGGCATAATCCAATTGAAAACTAAAATCATGATGACAAGATTCATGGATATCATTATTCTTTATATCATACAAGTCATCACAATAATCATCATAGGTAGCAACTTTGTTCTCATAATCAATTGGAACCTCTTCCGGAATAGTGGATTCATCACAAAATAAAGTCATGACCTCTACAAATCCACTTTCATCAATATAATCATCATAAATAGGAGGCATGCTTTCATCATAATAAATTTGCTCATCAAATCTTGGGGGAGAAAAAAAATATCATCTTCATCAAACATAGTTTCCCCAAACTTGTGGCTTTGCATATCATTAGCATCATGGATATTCAAGGAATTCATACTAACAACATTGCAATCATGCTCATCATTCATATATTTAGTGCCAAACATTTTATAGATTTCTTCTTCTAGCACTTGAGCACAATTATCCTTTCCATCATACTCACGAAATATATTAAAAGGTGAAGCGTATGTGGCAAACTCAATTCCATTTTTTATAGTTTTCTTTTATAGACTAAACTAGTGATAAAACAAGAAACTAAAACACTCGATTGCAAGATCTAAAGATATACCTTCAAGCACTCACCTCCCCAGCAACGGCGCCAGAAAAGAGCTTAGTTGACGGGGTGTGTTAGTGCCGCTTTCCTTGCCTCCCCGGCAATGGCGCCAGAAAAGAGCTTGATGTCTACTACACAACCTTCTTCTTGTAGACGTTGTTGGGCCTCCAAGTGCAGAGGTTTGTAGGACAGTAGCAAATTTACCTCAAGTGGATGCCCTAAGGTTTATCAATCCGTAGGAGGCGTAGGATGAAGATGGTCTCTCTCAAGCAACCCTGCAACCAAATAACAAAGAGTCTCTTGTGTCCCCAACACACCCAATACAATGGTAAATTGTATAGGTGCACTAGTTCGGCGAAGAGATGGTGATACAAGTGCAATATGGATAGTAGATAATAGTTTTTATAATCTAAAATAATAAAAACAGCAAGGTAGCAAGTGATAAAGGTGAGCGTAAATGGTATTGCAATGATAGGAAACAAGGCCTAGGGTTCATACTTTCGCTAGTGTAAGTGTTGGGGAACGTTGCAGAAAACAAAAAAAATTCTCTACGTTGCACCAAGATCTATCTATGGAGTCATCTAGCAACGAGAGGGGAGTGCATCTACATACCCTTGTAGATCGCGAGCGGAAGCGTTCAAGAGAACGGGGATGATGGAGTCGTACTCGCCGTGATCCAAATCACCGATGACCAAGTGCCGAACGGACGGCACCTCCGCGTTCAACACACGTACGGTTGGGAAGACGTCTCCTCCTTCTTGATCCAGCAAGGGGGGAGGAGAGGTTGATGAAGATCCAGCAGCACGACGGCGTGGGGGTGGATGCAGCAGTGATCGCAGCAGGGCTTCGCCGAGCTTCTGCGAGAGGGAGAGGTGTAGCAGGGGAGAGGGAGGCGCCAAGGCTTGAGGTGCAGCTGCCCTCCCTCCCCCCCTTTATATAGGCCCCCTAGGGGGGTGCGCCGGCCCTAGGAGATGGGATCTCCTAGGGGGGCGGCGGCCAAGGGGGTGGAGTACCCCCCAAGGCAAGTGGAGGCGCCCCCTCCCCTAGGGTTCCCAACCCTAGGCGCATGGGGGGCCCAAGGGGGGGCGCACCAGCCCACTATGGGCCGGTTCCCCTCCCCACTTCAGCCCATGGGGCCCTCCGGGATGGGTGGACCCACCCGGTGGACCCCCGGGACCCATCCGGTGGTCCCGGTACAATACCGGTGACCCCGAAACTTTCCCGATGGCCGAAACTACACTTCCTATATATAATTCTTCACCTCCGGACAATTCCGGAACTCCTCGTGACGTCCAGAATCTCATCCGGGACTCCGAACAACTTTCGGATTACTGCATACTCATATCTATACAACCCTAGCGTCACCGAACCTTAACTGTGTAGACCCTACGGGTTCAGGAGACAAGCAGACATGACTGAGACGATTCTCTGGTCAATAACCAACAGCGGGATTTGGATACCCATGTTGGCTCCCACATGCTCCTCGATGATCTCATCGGATGAACCACGATGTCGAGGACCTAATCAATCCCGTACTCAATTCCCTTTGTCAATCGGTACGTTACTTGCCCGAGACTCGATCGTCGGTATCCCAATACCTTGTTCAGTCTCGTTACCGGCAAGTCACTTTACTCGTACCGTAATGCATGATCCCATGATCAACCACTTGATCACATTGAGCTCATTATGATGATGCATTACCGAGTGGGCCTAGAGATACCTCTTCGTCATATGGAGTGACAAATCCCAGTCTCGATTCGTGCCAACCCAACAAACACTTCCGGAGATACCTGTAATGTACCTTTATAGTCACCAGTTACGTTGTGACGTTTGGCACACCCAAGGCACTCCTACGGTATCTGGGAGTTGCACAATCTCATGGTCTA
The DNA here is from genome assembly GCF_003073215.2 of Triticum urartu. Taxonomy (NCBI): domain Eukaryota; kingdom Viridiplantae; phylum Streptophyta; class Magnoliopsida; order Poales; family Poaceae; genus Triticum; species Triticum urartu. The sequence continues at coordinate 403,740,415 of NC_053026.1, forward strand.
AGGAAATGATACTTGACATCCAGAAAAGCTACAGCAAACGAACTACATGATCTTTGTGCTATGCTTAGGTTTGGGTCTTGTCCATCACATCATTCTCCCACTTGCACTAGAGTCAATCATCTAGTTACATTGTGATGAATCGAACACCCATGGAATTCTGGTGTTGATCATGTTTTGCTCTAGGGAGAGGTTTAGTCAACGGATCTACTACATTCAGGTCCGTATGTACTTTACAAATCTCTATGTCTCCATTTTGAACACTTTCACGAATGGAGTTGAAGCGACGCTTGATATGCCTGGTCTTCCTATGAAACCTGGGCTCCTTGGCAAGGGCAATAGCTCCAGTGTTGTCACAGAAGAGAGTCATTGAGCCCGACGCATTGGGTATGACTCCTAGGTCGGTAATGAACTCCTTCACCCAGACTGCTTCGTGTGCTGCCTCCGAGGCTGCCATGTACTCCGCTTCACATGTAGATCCCGCCACAACGCTTTGCTTGCAACTGCACCAGCTTACTGCCCCACCATTCAAAATATACACGTATCCGGTTTGTGACTTAGAGTCATCCAGATCTGTGTTGAAGCTAGCATCGACGTAACCCTTTACGACGAGCTCTTCGTCACCTCCATAAACAAGAAACATTTCCTTGGTCCTTTTCAGGTACTTCAGGATATTCTTGACCGCTGTCCAGTGTTCCATGCCGGGATTACTTTGGTACCTTCCTACCAAACTCACGACAAGGTTTACATCAGGTCTGGTACACAGCATAGCATACATGATAGACCCTATGGCCGAGGCATAGGGGACGACGCTCATCTTTTCTCTATCTTCTGCCGTGGTCGGGCATTGAGCCATGCTCAATCTCGTACCTTGCAATACAGGCAAGAACCCCTTCTTTGACTGATCCATTTTGAACTTCTTCAATATCTTGTCAAGGTACGTACTCTATGAAAGACCAATGAGGCGTCTCGATCTATCTCTATAGATCTTGATGCCTAATATATAAGCAGCTTCTCCAAGGTCCTTCATTGAAAAACACTTATTCAAATAGGCCTTTATGCTTTCCAAGAATTCTATAACATTTCCCATCAACAGTATGTCATCCACATACAATATGAGAAATGCTACAGAGCTCCCACTCACTTTCTTGTAAATGCAGGCTTCTCCATAAGTCTGCATAAACCCAAACACTTTGATCATCTCATCAAAGCGAATGTTCCAACTCCGAGATGCTTGCACCAGCCCATAAATCGAGCGTTGGAGCTTGCACACCTTGTCAGCATTCTTAGGATCGACAAAACCTTCCGGCTGCATCATATACAATTCTTCCTTAAGGAAACCATTAAGGAATGTCGTTTTGATGTCCATTTGACATATCTCATAATCATAGAATGCGGCAATTGCTAACATGATTCAGACGGACTTCAGCTTCGCTACGGGTGAGAAAGTCTCATCGTAGTCAACCCCTTGAACTTGTCGATAACCCTTAGCGACAAGCCGAGCTTTATAGATGGTCACATTACCATCCGCGTCTGTCTTCTTCTTAAAGATCCATTTATTTTCTATGGCTTGCCACTCAACGGGCAAGTCAGTCAAAGTCCATACTTCATTTTCATACATGGATCCTATCTCGGATTTCATGGCTTCCAGCCATTTGTCGGAATCCGGGCCCGCCATCGCTTCTTCATAGTTCGAAGGTTCACCGTTGTCTAACAACATGATTTCCAATACAGGGTTGCCGTACCACTCTGGTGCGGAACGTGTCCTTGTGGACCTACGAAGTTCAGTAGCAACTTGATCGGAAGTTTCATGATCATCATCATTAACTTCCTCTCTAGTCAGTGCAGGCACCTCAGGAACATTTTCTTGAGTTGCGCCACTTTCCGGTTCAAGAGGTAATACTTCATCAAGTTCTACTTTCCTCCCACTTACTTCTTTCGAGAGAAACTCTTTCTCTAGAAAGGATCCATTCTTGGCAACAAAGATCTTACCTTTGGATCTGAGGTAGAAGGTATACCCAATAGTTTCTTTAGGGTATCCTATGAAGACGCATTTTTCCGACTTGGGTTCGAGCTTTTCAGGTTGAAGTTTCTTGACATAAGCATCGCATCCCCAAACTTTCAGAAACGACAGCTTAGGTTTCTTCCCAAACCATAATTCAAACGATGTCGTCTCAACGGATTTCGACGGAGCCCTATTTAAAGTGAATGCGGCAGTCTCTAAAGCATAGCCCCAAAATGATAGCGGTAAATCGGTAAGAGACATCATAGATCGCACCATATCTAATAGAGTGCGATTACGACGTTCGGACACACCATTACGCTGAGGTGTTCCAGGTGGTGTGAGTTGTGAAACTATTCCACATTTTCTTAAGTGTGTGCCAAATTCGTGACTCAAGTATTCTCCCCCACGATCTGATCGCAAGAACTTGATTTTCCTGTCACGTTGATTCTCAACCTCACTCTGAAATTCCTTGAACTTTTCAAAGGTCTCAGACTTGTGTTTCATTAAATAGACATACCCATATCTACTCAAGTCATCAGTGAGGGTGAGAACATAACGATAGCCACCGCAAGCCTCAACACTCATTGGACCGCACACATCAGTATGTATGATTTCCAATAAGTTGGTTGCTCGCTCCATCGTTCCTGAGAACGGAGTCTTGGTCATTTTACCCATGAGGCATGGTTCGCACGTGTCAAATGATTCGTAATCAAGAGACTCTAAAAGTCCATCTGCATGGAGCTTCTTCATGCGTTTGACACCTATGTGACCAAGGCGGCGGTGCCACAAGTATGTGGGACTATCATTATCAACCTTACATCTTTTGGTATTCACACTATGAATATGTGTAGCATTACGCTCGAGATTCATTAAGAATAAACCATTCACCATCGGAGCATGACCATAAAACATATCTCTCATATAAATAGAACAACCATTATTCTCGGATTTAAATGAGTAGCCATCTCGAATTAAACGAGATCCTGATACAATGTTCATGCTCAAAGCTGGCACTAAATAACAATTATTGAGGTTTAAAACTAATCCCGTAGGTAAATGTAGAGGTAGCGTGCCGACGGCGATCACATCGACCTTGGAACCATTCCCGACGTGCATCATCACCTCGTCCTTCGCCAGTCTCCGCTTATTCCGCAGCTCCTGCTTTGAGTTACAAATGCGAGCAACTGCACCGGTATCAAATACCCAGGAGCTACTACGAGTACTGGTAAGGTACACATCAGTTACATGTATATCACATATACCTTTCGTGATGCCGGCCTTCTTGTCCGCTAAGTATTTGGGGCAGTTCCGCTTCCAGTGACCACTTCCCTTGCAATAAAAGCACTCAGTCTTGGGCTTGGGTCCATTCTTTGGCTTCTTCCCGGCAGCTTACTTACCGGGCGCGGCAACTCCCTTGCCGTCCTTCTTGAAGTTCTTCTTACCCTTGCCTTTCTTGAACTTAGTGGTTTTATTCACCATCAACACTTGATGTTCCTTTTTGACTTCTACCTCTGCTGATTTCAGCATTGCAAATACTTCAGGAATGGTCTTTTCCATCCCCTGCATATTGAAGTTCATCACAAAGCTCTTGTAGCTCGATGGAAGCGACTGAAGGATTCTATCAATGACCGCGTCATCCGGGAGATTAACTCCCAGCTGAGTCAAGCGGTTATGTAACCCAGACATAGTGAGTATGTGCTCACTGACAGAACTGTTTTCCTCCATCTTACAACTGAAGATCTTGTCGGAGACTTCATATCTCTCGACCGGGGCATGAGCTTGAAAAACCATTTTCAGCTCTTCGAACATCTCATATGCTCCGTGTCTCTCAAAACGCTTTTGGAGCCCCGGTTCTAAGCTGTAAAGCATGCCGCACTGAACGAGGGAGTAATCATCAGCACGTGTCTGCCAAGCGTTCATAACGTCTTGTTCTGCAGGGAGAGCAGGTGCTTCACCTAGCGGTGCTTGTAGGACATAATCTTTCTTGGCAGCTATGAGGATGATCCTCAGGTTCCGGACCCAGTCCGTATAGTTGCTGCCATCGTCTTTCAGCTTGGTTTTCTCTAGGAACGCGTTGAAGTTGAGGACAACGTTGGCCATTTGATCTACAATACATGTTGTAAAGATTTTAGACTAAGATCATGATAATTAAGTTCATCTAATCAAATTATTGAATGAACTCCCACTCAGATAGACATCCCTCCAGTCATCTAAGTATAACATGATCCGAGTTAACTAGGCCGTGTCCGATCATCACGTGAGACGGACTAGTCAACATCGGTGAACATCTTCATGTTGATCGTATCTTCTACACGACTCATGCTCGACCTTTCGGTCTTCTGTGTTTCGAGGCCATGTCTGTACATGCTAGGCTCGTCAAGTCAACCTAAGTGTATTGTGTGTGTAAATCTGTCTTACACCCGTTGTATGTGAACGTTGGAATCTATCACACCCGATCATCACGTGGTGCTTCAAAACAACGAACTGTCGCAATGGCGCACAGTTAGGGGGAACACTTTCTTGAAATTATTATGAGGGATCATCTTATTTACTACCGTCGTTCTAAGTAAACAAGATGCAAAAACATGATAAACATCACATGCAATCAAATAATAGTGACATGATATGGCCAATATCATATAGCTCCTTTGATCTCCATCTTGGGGCTCCATGATCATCTTGTCACCGGCATGACACCATGATCTCCATCATCGTGTCTTCTTGAAGTTGTCTCGTCATCTATTACTTCTACTACTATGGCTAACGCTTTAGCAATAAAGTAAAGTAATTACATGACGTTTATGTTGACACGCAGGTCATAAATAAATAAAGACAACTCCTATGGCTCCTGCCGGTTGTCATACTCATCGACATGCAAGTCGTGATTCCTATTACAAGAACATGATCAATCTCATACATCACATATATCATTCATCATTCATCACAACCTTTGGCCATATCACATCACAAAACACTTGCTGCAAAAACAAGTTAGACGTCCTCTAATTGTTGTTGCAAGTTTTTACGTGGCTGCTATAGGTTTCTAGCAAGAATGTTTCTTACCTACGCCAAAACCACAACGTGAATTGCCAATTTCTATTTACCCTTCATAAGGACCCTATTAATCGAATCCGATCCGACTAAAGTGGGAGAGACAGACACCCGCCACCCACCTTATGCAACTAGTGCATGTCAGTCGGTGGAACCGGTCTCACGTAAGCGTACGTGTAAGGTTGGTCCGGGCCGCTTCATCCCACGATGCCGCCGAATCAAGATAAGACTAGTAACGGCAAGCAAATTGACAATATCGACGCCCACAACTACTTTGTGTTCTACTCGTGCATAGTAACTACGCATAGACCTAGCTCATGATGCCACTATTGGGGAACGTTGCAGAAAACAAAAAAAATTCTCTACGTTTCACCAAGATCTATCTATGGAGTCATCTAGCAACGAGAGGGGAGTGCATCTTCATACCCTTGTAGATCGCGAGCGGAAGCGTTCAAGAGAACGGGGATGATGGAGTCGTACTCGCCGTGATCCAAATCACCGATGACCAAGTGGCGAACGGACGGCACCTCCGCGTTCAACACACGTACGGTTGGGAAGAAGTCTCCTCCTTCTTGATCCATCAAGGGGGGAGGAGAGGTTGATGAAGATCCAGCAGCACGACGGCGTGGTGGTGGATGCAGCAGTGATCGCAGCAGGGCTTCGCCGAGCTTCTGCGAGAGGGAGAGGTGTAGCAGGGAGAGGGAGGCGCCAAGGCTTGAGGTGCGGCTGCCCTCCCTCCCCCCCTTTATATAGGCCCCCTAGGGGGGTGCGCCGGCCCTAGGAGATGGGATCTCCTAGGGGGGCAGCGGCCAAGGGGGTGGAGTACCCCCCAAGGCAAGTGGAGGCGCCCCCTCCCCTAGGGTTCCCAACCCTAGGCGCATGGGGGGCCCAAGGGGGGGGGGCGCACCAGCCCACTATGGGCTGGTTCCCCTCCCCACTTCAGCCCATGGGGCCCTCCGGGATGGGTGGCCCCACCCGATGGACCCCCGGGACCCATCCGGTGGTCCCGGTACAATACCGGTGACCCCGAAACTTTCCCGATGGCCGAAACTACACTTCCTATATATAATTCTTCACCTCCGGACAATTCCGGAACTCCTCGTGACGTCCAGGATCTCATCCGGGACTCCGAACAACTTTCGGATTACTGCATACTCATATCTATACAACCCTAGTGTCACCGAACCTTAAGTGTGTAGACCCTACGGGTTCGGGAGACAAGCAGACATGACCGAGACGATTCTCTGGTCAATAACCAACAGTGGGATCTGGATACCCATGTTGGCTCCCACATGCTCCTCGATGATCTCATCGGATGAACCACGATGTCGAGGACCTAATCAATCCCGTACTCAATTCCCTTTGTTAATCGGTACGTTACTTGCCGGAGACTCGATCGTCGGTATCCCAATACCTTGTTCAGTCTCGTTACCGGCAAGTCACTTTACTCGTACCGTAATGCATGATCCCGTGATGAACCACTTGATCACATTGAGCTCATTATGATGATGCATTACCGAGTGGGCCCAGAGATACCTCTCCGTCATACAGAGTGACAAATCCCAGTCTCGATTCGTGCCAACCCAACAGACACTTTCAGAGATACCTGTAATGTACCTTTATAGTCACCCAATTACGTTGTGACGTTCGGCACACCCAAGGCACTCCTACGGTATCCGGGAGTTGCACAATCTCATATTCTAAGGAAATGATACTTGACATCCAGAAAAGCTACAGCAAACGAACTACATGATCTTTGTGCTATGCTTAGGTTTGGGTCTTGTCCATCACATCATTCTCCTAATGATGTGATGCCGTTATCAATGACATCCCCATGTCCATAGCCAGGAAACCATGACTATCTGTTGATCAACGAGCTAGTCAACTAGAGGATCACTAGGGACACATTGTGGTCTATGTATTCACACATGTATTACGATTTCCGGATAATATAATTATAGCATGAATAATAGACAATTATCATGAACAAGGAAATATAATAATCATTTTATTATTGCCTCTAGGGCATATTTCCAACAGTAAGTTCCCTCAACAATACTAACATAATTGGATCACATAACTACCCCTCAACATGCAACAAAGAGTCACTCCAAAGTCACTAATAGCGGAGAACGAACGAAGAGATTATGGCAGGGTACGAAACCACCTTAAAGTTATTCTTTCCAATCAATCCGTTGGACTATTCCTATAAGTGTCACAAACAGCCCTAGAGTTCGTACTAGAATAACACCTTAAGATACAAATCAACCAAAACCCTAATGTCACCTCAAGTATCCGTGGGTATGATTATACGATATGCATCACACAATCTCAGATTCATCTATTCAACCAACACAAAGGACCTCAAAGAGTGCCCCAAAGTTTCTACCAGAGAATCACGACGAAAACGTGTGCCAACCCCTATGCATAGGTTCCCAATGTCACGAAACCCGCAAGTTGGTCACCAAAACATACATCAAGTGGCACGTGGTATCCCATTGTCACCACAGATATCCACGACAAGACATACATCAAGTGTTCTCAAGTATTTAAAGACTCAATCCGATAAGATAACTTCAAAGGGGAAACTCAATTCATTACAAGAGAGAAGAGGGGGAGGAGAAACATAAGATCCAACTATAATAGCAAAGCTCGCGATACATCAAGATCATGCCAAATCAAGAACACAAGAGAGAGAGAGAGAGATCAAACACATAGCTACTGGTACATACCCTCAGCCCCGAGGAAGAACTACTCCCTCCTCGTCATGGAGAGCACCGTGATGATGAAGATGGCCACTTGGGAAGGATTGCCCCCTCCGGCAGGGTGCCAGAACGGGTCTAGATTGGTTTTTGGTGGCTACGGAGGCTTCTGGCGGCGGAACTCCCGATCTATTATGCGTTCTGGAAGTTTTAGGGTACGTGGAGTTATATAGGCAGAAGAAGCACGTCAGGGGAGCCACGGGAGCCCCACGAGGCAGGGGGGCGCGCCCTAGGGGGGCGCCCCCACCCTCGTGTGCAGCTCCCGTATCTTCTGACGTGGGGTCCAAGTCCATCAGGTGTGTTTCCTTCCAAAAATAACTTCTCCAGTTGATTTTGTTCCGTTTTGACTCCGTCTGATATTCCTTTTCTTCAAAACACTGAAATAGGCATAAAACAGCAAATCTGGGCTGGGCCTCCGGTTAATAGGTTAGTCCCAAAAGTAATATAAAAGTGGATAGTAAAGCCCAATATTGCCCAAAACAGTAGATAATATAGCATGGAGCAATCAAAAATTATAGATACGTTGGAGACGTATCAACTATTGCTACCGCTTAGTGATAAAGTAAAGCAATTACATGGCGATTGCATTTCATACAATAAAGCGACAACTATATGACTCCTGCCGATAACAGTGTTACAAAACATGATCATCTCATACAACAATTTATATAATCACGTCTTAACCATATCACATCACAACATGCTCTGCAAAAACAAGTTAGACGTCCTCTACTTTGTTGTTGCAAGTTTTACGTGGCTGCTACGGGCTTCTAGCAAGAACCGTTCTTACCTACGCATCAAAACCACAACGTAGTATAGTGATTGTTTTTTGATCTTCAGAAAGAACCCTGTTCATTGAAACCGATTCAACTAAAGTTGGAGAAACAGACACCCACTAGCCACCTGTGTGCGAATCACGTCGGTAGAACCGGTCTCGTGTAAGCTACGTGTAATGTCGGTCTGAGCCGCTTCATCCAACAATACCGCTGAATCAAGAATCAACTAGTGATGGCAAGCAATATGTATATACCCACGCCCACAACTCCTTTGTGTTCTACTCGCGCATATAACATCTACGCATAAACCTGGCTCGGATGCCACTATTGGGGAACATAGTATTTCAAAAATTTCCTACGCACACGTAAGATCCATCTAGGTGATGCATAGCAACGAGCGGGGAAGAGTATGTAACGCGGTTGATGTAGTCGAACGTCTTCGCGATCCCACTGATCAAGTACCAAACGCACGGCACCTCCGCGATCTGCACACGTTCAGTTTGATGACGTCCCTCGTAATCTTGATCCAGCTGAGGCCGAGAGAGAGTTTCGTCAGCACGATGGCATGATGACGGTGATGATGAAGTTATCGACACAGGGCTTCGCCTAAGCACTACAACGATATGACCGAGGTGGAAATCTGTGGAGGGGGGCACCGCACACGGCTAAGACAACTGTCAACTTGTGTGTCTATGGGGTGCCCCCCTCCCCCATATATAAAGGAAGGGGGGAGGGGAGGGCCGGCCCTCTCTATGGCGCGCCGAAGGGGGGGTCCTAGTCCGAGTAGGAGTAGGTTCCCCCCTCCCTAGTTGGAGTAGGAGAAGAAGGAAGAGGGAGAAAGAGGGAAGGAAAGGGGCGGGGGGCGCCCCCACCCAATTCGGATTGGGCTTGGGGGGGCGCACCCTCCACCTGGCCGCCTCCTCCTCTCTCCCACTAAGGCCCAATAAGGCCCATTGACTCCCCGGGGGGTTCCGGTAACCCCCCGATACTCCGGTACATGCCCAAACTCATCCGGAACCATTCCGATGTCTAAACATAGCCTTCCAATATATCGATCTTTATGTCTTGACCATTTCAAGACTCCTTGTCATGTCCGTGATCACATCCGGACTCCGAACTACCTTTGGTACATCAAAACACATAAACTCGTAATACCGATCGTCATCGAATGTTAAGCATGCAGACCCTACGGTTTCGAGAACTATGTAGACATGACTGAGACTCACTTCCGGTCAATAACCAATAGCGGAACCTAGATGCTCATATTGGTTCCTACATATCCTACGAAGAACTTTATCGGTCAAACCGCATAACAACATACGTTGTTCCCTTTGTCATCGGTATGTTACTTGCCCAAGATTCGATCGTCGGTATCTCAATACCTAGTTCAATCTCGTTACCGGCAAGTCTCTTTACTCGTTCTGTAATGCAACATCCCGCAACTAAATCATTAGTGACATTGCTTGCAAGGCTTATAGTGATGTGCATTACCGAGAGGGCCCAGAGATACCTCTCCGACAATCGGAGTGACAAATCCTAATATCGATCTATGCCAACTCAACAAACACCATCGGAGACACCTATAGAGCATCTTTATAGTCACCTAGTTACGTTGTGACATTTGATAGCACACTAAGTGTTCCTCTGGTATTCGGGAGTTGCATAATCTCATAGTCATAGGAACATGTATAAGTCATGGAGAAAGCAATAGCAATAAACTTAAACGATCATAGTGCTAAGCTAACGGATGGGTCAAGTCAATCACATCATTGTCTAATGATGTGATCCCGTTCATCAAATGACAACTCATCTCTATGGTTAGGAAACTTAACCATATTTGATTAACAAGCTAGTCAAGTAGAGGCATACTAGTGACACTCTGTTTGTCTATGTATTCAAACATGTACTAAGTTTCCGGTTAATACAATTCTAGCATGAATAATAAACATTTATCATGATATAAGGAAATATATATAACAACTTTATTATTGCCTCTAGGGCATATTTCCTTCAGTCTACCACTTGCACTAGAGTCAATAATCTAGATTATATTGTAATGATTCTAACACCTATGGAGTCTTGGTGCTGATCATGTTTTGCTCATGAGAGAGGCTTAGTCAATGGGTCTGCAACATTCAGATCCGTATGTATCTTGCAAATCTCTATGTCTCCCTCCTTGACTTGATCGCGGATGGAATTGAAGCGTCTCTTGATGTGCTTGGTTCTCTTGTGAAATCTGGATTCCTTTGCCAAGGCAATTTCACCAGTATTGTCACAAAAGATTTTCATTGGATCTGATGCACTAGGTATGACACCTAGATCAGATATGAACTCCTACATCCAGACTCCTTCATTTTCTGCTTCCGAAGAAGCCATGTACTCCGCTTCACACGTAGATCCTGCCACGATGCTCTGCTTGGAACTGCACCAACTGAAAGCTCCACCATTCAATAAAAATATGTATCCGGTTTGTGACGTAGAGTCATCCGGATTAGTGTCAAAGCTTTCATCGACGTATCCATTTACGATGAGCTCTTTGTCACCTGATAAATGAGAAATATATCCTTAGTCCTTTTCAGGTATTTCAGGATGTTCTTGACCGTTGTCCAGTGATCCACTCCTGGATTACTTTGGTACCTCCCTGCTAAACTAATAGTAAGGCACACATCAGGTCTGGTACACAACATTGCATACATGATAGAACCTATGGCTGAAGTATAGGGAATGACTTTCATTTTCTCTCTATCTTCTGCAGTGGTCAGGCATTGAGTCTGACTCAACTTCACACCTTGTAACACAGGCAAGGACCTTTCTTTGCTTGATCCATTCTGAAGTTCTTCAAAAATTTACCAAGGTATGTCCTTTGTGAAAGTCCAATTAAGCGTCTTGATCTATCTCTATAGATCTTGATGCCCAATATATAAGCAGCTTCACCAAGGTCTTTCATTGAAAAATTCTTATTCAAGTATCCTTTTATGCTATTCAGAAATTCAGTATCATTTTTGATCAGCAATATGTCATCCACATATAATATTTGAAATGCTACAGAGCTCCCACTCACTTTCTTGTAAATACAAGCTTTTCCAAAAGTCTGTATAAAAACCATATGCTTTGATCACACTATCAAAGCGTATATTCCAACTCCGAGAGGCTTGCACCCATCCATAAATGGATCGCTGGAGCTTGCACACTTTGTTAACACCTTTTGGATCGACAAAACCTTCCGGTTGCATCATATACAACTCTTCTTTAAGATATCCATTAAGGAATGCAGTTTTGACATCCATTTGCCAAATTTCATAATCATAAAATGCGGCAATTGCTAACATGATTCGGACGGACTTAAGAATCTCTACGGGTGAGAAGGTCTCATCGTAGTCAACTCCTTGAACTTGTCAAAAACCTTTCGCAACAAGTCGAGCTTTGTAGACAATAATATTACCGTCAGCGTTAGTCTTCTTCTTGAAGATCCATTTATTCTATATGGCTTGCCGATTGTCGGGCAAGTCAATGAAAGTCCACACTTTGTTCTCATACATGGATCCCATCTCAGATTTCATGGCCTCGAGCCATTTTGCGGAATCTGGGCTCATCATCACTTCCTCATAGTTCGTAGGTTCATCATGGTCAAGTAACATGACTTCCAGAATAGGATTACCGTACCACTCTGGTGCGGATCTTACTCTGGTTGACCTACGAGGTTTGGTAGTAACTTGATCAAAAGTTTCATGATCATCATCATTAGCTTCCTCACTAATTGGTGTAGGAATCACTAGAACTGATTTTTGTGATGAACTACTTTCCAATAAGGGAGTAGGTACAATTACCTCATCAAGTTCTACTTTCCTCCCACTCACTTCTTTCGAGAGAAACTCCTTCTCTAGAAAGGATGCATTCTTAGCAACGAATATCTTGCCTTCGGATCTATGATAGAAGGTGTACCCAACAGTCTCTTTTGGGTATCCTATGAAGACACATTTCTCCGATTTGGGTTCGAGCTTATCAGGTTGAAGCTTTTTCACATAAGCATCGCAGCCCCAAACTTTAAGAAACGACAACTTGGGTTTCTTGCCAAACCACAGTTCATAAGGTGTCGTCTCAATGGATTTTGATGGTGCCCTATTTAACGTGAATGCAGCCGTCTCTAAAGCATAACCCCAAAATGATAGCGGTAAATCAGTAAGAGACATCATAGATCGCACCATATCTAATAAAGTGCGGTTACGACGTTCGGACACACCACTACGCTGTGGTGTTCCAGGTGGCATGAGTTGCGAAACTATTTCGCATTGTTTCAAATGAAGACCAAACTCATAACTCAAGTATTCTCCTCCACGATCAGATCATAGAAACTTAATTTTCTTGTTACGATGATTTTCCACTTCACTCTGAAATTCTTTGAACTTTTCAAATGTTTCAGACTTATGTTTCATCAAGTAGATACCCATATCTTCTCAAATCATCCGTGAAGGTCAGAAAATAACGATACCTGATACGTCTCCAATGTATCTATAATTTTTGATTGTCCCATGCTACTATATTATCCATCTAGGATGTTTTATATGCATTTATATGCTATTTTATATTATTTTTGGGACTAACATATTAACCTAGAGCCCAGTGCCAGTTTCTGTTTTTCCTTGTTTTTGAGTATTGCAGAAAAGGAAAACCAAATGGAGTCCAATTGACCTGAAATTTCACGAAGATTATTTTTGGACCAGAAGAAGCCCACGGAGTATCGGAGATGGGCCAGAAGAGTCCCGAGGCACCCACGAGGGTGGGGGGTGCGCCCTACCCGCGCCCCTACCTCGTGACCGCCTCGGAGACACCCCTGACTTGTCCCCGATGCCAACACCTCCTATATATACCCAAACTTCCAGAACATAACCTAGATCAGGAGTTCCACCGCCGCAAGCCTCCGTAGCCACCGAAAACCAATCTATACCCATTCCGACACCCTGCCGGAGGGGGGAATCCCTCTCCGGTGGCCATCTTCATCATCCTGGCGCTCTCCATGACGATGATGGAGTAGTTCACCCTCGGGGCTGAGGGTATGTACCAGTAGCTATGTATTTGATCTATGTATTTGATCTCTCTCTCTCTCTCGTGTTCTTGATTCAGCACGATCTTGATGTATCGCGAGCTTTTCTATTATAGTTGGATCTTATGATGTTTCTTCCCCTCTACTCTCTTGTAATGGATTGAGTTTTCCCTTTGAAGTTATCTTATCGGATTGAGTCTTTAAGGATTTGAGAACACTTGATGTATGTCTTGCATGTGTTTATATGTGGTGACAATGGGATATTCACGTGACCCACTTGATGTATGTTTTGGTGATCAACTTGCGAGTTCCATGACCTCGTGAACTTATGCATAGGGGTTGGCACACGTTTTCGTCTTGACTCTCCGGTAGAAACTTTGGGGCACTCTTTGAAGTTCTTTGTGTTGGTTGAATAGATGAATCTGAGATTGTGTGATGCATAACGTATAATCATACCCACGGATACTTGAGGTGACATTGGATTATCTAGGTGACATTAGGGTTTTGGTTGATTTATGTCTTAAGGTGTTATTCTAGTACGAACTATAGGATAGATTGAACGAAAAGGATAGCTTCGTGTTATTTTACTACGGACTCTTGAATAGATCGATTAGAAAGAATAACTTTGAGGTGGTTTCATACCCTACAATAATCTCTTCGTTTGTTCTCCTCTATTAGTGACTTTGGAGTGACTCTTTGTTGCATGTTGAGGGATAGTTATATGATCCAATTATGTTATTATTGTTGAGAGAACTTGCACTAGTGAAAGTATGAACCCTAGGCCTTTTTTCCTAGCATTGCAATACCGTTTACACTCACTTTTACCACTTGCTACCTTGCTGTTTTTTATATTTTTAGATTACAAAAACCTATATCTACCATCCATATTGCACTTGTATCACCATCTCTTCGCCGAACTAGTGCACCTATACAATTTACCATTGTATTGGGTGTGTTGGGGACACAAGAGACTCTTTGTTATTTGGTTGCAGGGTTGCTTGAGAGAGACCATCTTCATCCTACGCCTCCTACGGATTGATAAACCTTAGGGCATCCACTTGAGGTAAATTTGCTACTGTCCTACAAACCTCTGCACTTGGAGGCCCAACAACGTCTACAAGAAGAAGGTTGTGTAGTAGACATCAAGCTCTTTTCTGGCGCCATTGCCGGGGAGGCAAGGAAAGCGGCACTAACACACCCCGTCAACTAAGCTCTTTTCTGGCGCCGTTGCTGGGGAGGTGAGTGCTTGAAGGTATATCTTTAGATCTTGCAATCGAGTGTTTTAGTTTCTTGTTTTATCACTAGTTTAGTCTATAAAAGAAAACTATAAAAAATGGAATTGAGTTTGCCACATACGCTTCACCTTTTAATATATTTCGTGAGTATGATGGAAAGGATAATTGTGCTCAAGTGCTAGAAGAAGAAATCTATAAAATGTTTGGCACTAAATATATGAATGATGAGCATGATTGCAATGTTGTTAGTATGAATTCCTTGAATATCCATGATGCTAATGATATGCAAAGCCACAAGTTTGGGGAAACTATGTTTGATGAAGATGATATTTTTTTTCTCCCCCAAGATTTGATGAGCAAATTTATTATGATGAAAGCATGCCTCCTATTTATGATGATTATATTGATGAAAGTGGATTTGTAGAGGTCATGACTTTATTTTGTGATGAATCCACTATTCCGGAAGAGGTTCCAATTGATTATGAGAACAAAGTTGCTACCTATGATGATTATTGTGATGACTTGTATGATATAAAGAATAATGATATCCATGAATCTTGTCATCATGATTTTAGTTTTCAATTGGATTATGCCTCACATGATAATTATTTTGTTGAGTTTGCTCCCACTATTATTCGTGAGAAGAATTTTGCTTGTGTGGAGAGTAATAAAATTTATATGCTTGTAGATCATGAAAAGAATGCTTTAGGTTCTGGTTATATTGTTGAATTCATTCATGATGATACTGAAAATTATTATGAGGGAGGAACATATGCTTGTAGGAGTTGCAATAATATCAAGTTTCCTCTCTATGTGCTTAAAATTTGAAGTTATGCTTGTTTTGCTCTCCTATGCTAGTTGATTATTGTTCCCATAAATTGTTTGCTCACAAAATCCCTATGCATAGGAAGAGGGTTAGACTTAAATGTGCTAGTCATATTCTTCATGATGCTTTCTTTATGTTTCAATTCTTATCCTTTCTGTGAGCATAATTGAAATCATCATGCCTAGCTAGGGGGCATTAAACGATAGCGCTTGTTGGGAGGCAACCCAATTTTATTTTAGTTCCTTGCTTTTTGCTCCTGTTTAGTAATAAATAATTCATCTAGACTCTGTTTAGATGTGGTTTTATGCTTTTAATTAGTGTTTGTGCCAAGTAGAACCTTTGGGAAGACTTGGGGAGAGTCTTGTTGATCATGCTGTAAAAAACAGAAACTTTAGCACTCACGAGAATTGCTGCCATTTTTATTTGGAGAGTGCTATTTAGTTAATTATTTTTGCATATGATTAATAGATAAATTCCTCACGTCCAGCAATTTATTTGAGAATTTTATAACATGTATATCACATATACCTTTGTTCACCTTACCATCCTTCTTATCCGCCAAATACTTGGGGCAGTTCCGCTTCCAGTGACCAGTCCCTTTGTAGTAGAAGCACTCAGTCTCAGGCTTAGGTCCAGACTTGGGCTTCTTCACTTGAGCAGCAACTTGCTTGTCGTTCTTCTTGAAGTTTCTCTTCTTCCCTTTACCCTTTTTTCTTGAAACTGGTGGTCTTGTCGACCATCAACACTTGATGCTCCTTCTTGATTTCTACCTCCGCAGCTTTTAGCATCGCGAAGAGCTCGGGAATAGTCTTATCCATCCCTTGCATATTATAGTTCATCATGAAGCTCTTGTAGCTTGGTGGCAGTGATTGAAGAATTCTGTCAATAACACTATCATCTGGAAGATTAACTCCCAATTGAATCAAGTGAATATTATACCCAGGCATTTTAAGTATATGTTCACTGACAGAACTATTCTCCTCCATCTTGCAGCTGTAGAACTTATTGGAGACTTCATATCTCTCAATCTGGCATTTGCTTGAAATATTAACTTCAACTCCTGGAACATCTCATATGCTCCATGACGTTCAAAACGTCATTGAAGTCCCGGTTCTAAGCCGTAAAGCATGGCACAATGAACTAAAGAGTAGTCATCAGCTTTGCTCTGCCAAGTGTTCATAACATCTGGCGTTGCTCCTGCAGCGGGTTTGGCACCCAGCGGTGCTTCCAAGACGTAATTTTTCTATGCAGCAATGAGGATAATCCTCAAGTTACGGACCCAGTCCGTGTAATTGCTACCATAATCTTTCAACTTAGCTTTCACTAGGAACACATTAAATTCAATGGAACAACAGCACGGACCATTTATCTACAACAACATAGACATGCAAAATACTATTAGGTACTAAGTTCATGATAAATTAAAGTTTAATTAATCATATTACTTAAGAACTCCCACTTAGATAGACATCCCTCTAATCATCTAAGTGATCACGTGATCCATATCAACTAAACCATGTCCGATCATCACGTTAGATGGAGTAGTTTTCAATGGTGAACATCACTACGTTGATCATATCTACTATATGATTCACTCTCGACCTTTCGGTCTCAGTGTTCCGAGGCCATATCTGCATATGTTCGGAGTTCGTGGGACGTCATCGAGCTGAACTTGTGCTGAACTCGGAGATGTCGTGCGTTCGGTACTTGGATCGGTCGGATCGTGAAGACGTTCGACTACATCAACCGCGTTCTCATAACGCTTCCGCTTATGGTCTACGAGGGTACGTAGACGATACTCTCCCCTCTCGTTGCTATGCATCACCATGATCTTGCGTGTGTGTAGGAATTTTTTTGAAATTACTACGTTCCCCAACAGTGGCAACCGAGCCAGGTTTATGCGTAGATGTCATATGCACGAGTATAACACAAAGGAGTTGTGGGCATGGGTATATAAATATTGCTTGCCGTCACTAGTTGATTCTTGATTCCGCGGCATTGTTGGATGAAGCGGCCCAGACCGACATTACGCGTACGCTTACGCGAGACTGGTTCTACCGACGTGCTTCGCACATAGGTGGCTAGTGGGTGTCTGTTTCTCCAGCTTTAGCTGAATCGGATTCAATGAATAGGGTTCTTTCTGAAGATCAAAAAGCAATCACTATACGTGTTGTGGTTTTTGATGCGTATGTAAGAACAGTTCTTGCTCAGCCCGTAGCAGCCACGTAAAACTTGCAACAACAAAGTAGAGGACGTCTAACTTGTTTTTGCGGGGCTTGTTGTGATGTGATATGGTCAAGACGTGATGAGATATAAGTTGTTGTATGAGATGATCATGTTTTGTTGAAGTTATTGGCAACTGGCAGAAGCCTTATGGTTGTCTCTTTATTGCATAAGATGCAAGCGCCAAATAATTGCTTTACTTTATCGCTATACGGTAGCAATAGTTGCAAGAGCAATAGTTGGCGAGACGACCATGTGACGACATGTTGATAGAGATCAAGATGATGGAGATCATGGTGTCATGCTGGTGACGATAGAGATCATGATGGTACTTTGGAGATGGAGATCAAAGGCGCAAGATGATCATGGCCATATCATGTCACATATTTTGATTGCATGTGATGTTTATCCCTCATGCATCTTATTTTGCTTAGTTCGGCGGTAGCATTATAAGATGATCTCTCACTAAATTTCAAGGCACAAGTGTTCTCCCTAAGTATGCACCGTTGCCAAAGTTCGTCGTGCCGAGACACCACGTGATGATCGGGTGTGATAAGCTCTACGTTCACATACAACTTGTGCAAGCCATTTTTGCACATGCAGAAATACTCGGGTTAAACTTGACGAGCCTAGCATATGCAGATATGGCCTCAGAAGATTGGAGACCGAAAGGTCGAGAGTGAATCATATAGTAGATATGATCAACATATTCACGAGATTGTTCTCACTGCAGACCGAAAAGAAGGCCCGTTCACCATTGAAAACTACTCCATCTCACGTGATGATCGGACATGGTTTAGTTGATTTGGATCACGTGATCACTTAGATGATTAGAGGGATGTCTATCTAAGTGGGAGTTCTTAAGTAATATGATTAATTGAACTTTAATTTATCATGAACTTAATCCTGATAGTATTTGCATAACTATGTTGTAGATCAATAGCTCGCGATGTAGCTCCCTGTTTATTTTTGATATGTTCCTAGAGAAAAACTATGTTGAAAGATGATAGTGGCAATAATGCGGACTTGGTCCGTGATCTGAGGATTATCCTCATTGCTGCACAGAAGAATTATGTCCTTGATGCACCGCTAGGTGACGGACCTATTGCAGGAGCAGATACAGACGTTATGAATGTTTGGTAAAGCTCGGTATGATGACTACTTGATAGTTTAGTGCACCATGCTTTATGGCTTAGAACCGGGACGTCAAAAACATTTTGAATGCCACAGAGCATATAAGATGTTCCAAGAGCTGAAATTGGTATTTCAGACTCATGCCCGAGTCGAGAGGTATGAGACCTCTGACAAGTACTTTGCCTACAAGATGGAGGAGAATAGCTCAACCAGTGAGCATGTGCTCATATTATCTGAGTACTACAATCACTTGAATCAAGTGGGAGTTAATCTTCCAGATAATATAGTGATTGACAGAGTTCTCTAGTCACTATCACCAAGTTACTAGAACTTCGTTATGAACTATAATATGCAAGGGATAACAGAGACGATTCCCAAGCTCTTCGTGATGCTAAAATCGACGAAGGTAGAAATCAAGAAAAGCATCAAGTGTTGATGGTTGAAAAAAACACTAGTTTCAAATAAAAGGGAAAGGGGAAGAAAGGGAACTTCAAGAATAATGGCAAGCAAGTTGCCACTCCCATGAAGAAGCCCAAAGCTAGACCCAAGCCTGAAACTGAGTGCTTCTACTGCAAAGGAAATGGTCACTGGAAGTGGAACTGCCCTAGATACTTGGCGGATAAGAAGGATGGCAAAGTTAACAAAGGTATATTTGATATACATGATGTGTACTTTACTAGTGTTTATAGCAGACCCCTCGGTATTTGATACTGGTTCAGTTGCTAAAAGTAGTAACTCAAAACAGAAGTTGCAAAATAAACAAAAGACTAGTTGAGGGCGAGGTGACGATGTGTGTTGGAAGCAATTCCAAAGGTTGATAAGATCACCATCACACACTCTCTTTACCTTCGGGATTAGTGTTGAACCTAAAATAAATGTTATTTGGTGTTTGCGTTGAGCATAATATGATTGGATCATGTTTATTGCAATACGATTATTCATTTAAGCCAAAGAATAATTGTTATTCTGTTTACATGAATAAAACCTTCTGAGGTCATACACCCAAGGTGAATGGTTTATTGAATCTCGATTGTAGTGATACACATATTTATAATATTGAAGCCAAAAGATGCAAAGTTAATGATGGCAGTGCAACTTATTTGCGGCACTGTTGTTTAGGTCATATTGGTGTAAAGCGCATGAAGAAACTCCATGCTGATGGCTTTTGGAATCACTTGATTATGAATCACTTGATGCTTGCGAACCATGCCTCATGGGCAAGATGACTAAGACTCCATTCTCTGGAATAGTGGAGCGGGCAACTGACTTATTGGAAATAATACATACTGATGTATGGGGTCCGATGAGTGTTGAGGCTCGCGGCGAGTATCGTTATTTTCTGACCTTCACATATGATTTGAGCAGATATGGGTATATCTACTTGATGAAACATAAGTCTGAAACATTTGAAAAGTTCAAGGAATTTTAGAGTGAAGTGGAAAATCATCGTAACAAGAAAATAAAGTTTCTACGATCTGATCATGGAGGAGAATATTTGAGTTATGAGTTTGGTCTTCATTCGAAACAATGCGGAATAGTTTCGCAACACACGCCACCTGGAACACCACAGCGTAATGGTGTGTACGAACGTCGTAATCACACTTTACTAGATATGGTGTGATCTATGATGTCTCTTACTGATTTACCGCTATCGTTTTGGGGTTATGCATTAGAGACAGCTGCATTCACGTTAAATAGGGCACCATCTAAATCCGTTGAGATGACACCGTATGAACTATGGTTTGGCAAGAAACCAAAGCTGTCATTTCTTAAAGTTTGGGGTTGCGATGCTTATGTGAAAAAGTTTCAAACTAATAAGCTCGAACCCAAATCGGAGTAGTGCGTCTTCATAGGATACCCAAAAGGAAACAGTTGGGTACACCTTCTATCACAGATCCGAAGGCAAGATATTTTGTTGCTAAGAATGGATCCTTTCTAGAGTAGAAGTTTATCTCGAAAGAAGTGAGTGGGAGGAATGTAGAACTTGATAAGGTAATTGTACCTTCTCCCGAATTGGAAAGTAGTTCATCACAGAATTCAGTTCTAGTGATCTCTACACCAATTAGTGAGAAAGATAATGATGATGATCATGAAACTTCAGATCAAGTTACTACCGAACCTTGTAGGTCAACCAGAGTACGGTCCGCACCAGAGTGGTACGGTAATCCGGTTCTCGAAGTCATGTTACGAGACCATGACGAACCTATGATCTATGAGGAAGCGATGATGAGCCCAGATTCCGCAAAATGGCTTGAGGCCATGAAGACTGAGATAGGATCCATGTATGAGAACAAAGTATGGACTTTGATTGACTTGCCCGATGATCGGTGAGTCATTGAGAATAAATGGATCTTCAAGAGGAAGACAGGCGCTGATAGTAGTGTTACTATCTACAAAGCTCGAATTGGCGCAAAAAATGTTTTCGACAAGTTCAAGGTGTTCACTACGATGAGATTTTCTCACTTGTATCGATGCTTAAAAGTCTGTCCGAATCATGTTAGCAGTTACCACATTTTATGAAATCTGGCAAATGGATGTCAAAATTGCATTCCTTAATGGATTTCTTAAAGAAGAGTTGTATATGATGCAACCAGAAGGTTTTGTCGATCCTAAAGGTGCTAAAAAACTGAGCAAGCTCCAGCGATCCATCTATGGACTGGTGCAAGCATCTCGGAGTTGGAATATATGCTTTGATAAAGTGATCAAAGCATATGGTTTTATATAGACTTGCGGTGAAGCCTGTATTTACAAGAAAGTGAGTGGGAGCACTATATCATTTCTGATAAGTATATGCGAATGACATATTGTTGATTGGAAATAATGTAGAATTTTTTGGAAAGCATAAAGGAATGTTTGGAAGGAGTTTTTCAAAGAAAGACCTCGGTGAAGCTACTTACATGTTGAGCATCAAGATCTATAGAGATATATCAAGACGCTTGATATATTTTCAGTGAGTACATACCTTGACAAGATTTTAAACTAGTTCAAAATGGAACAATCAAAGAAGGAGTTCTTGCCTGTGTTGCAAGGTGTGAAGTTGAGTAAAGACTCAAAACCCAAACATGGCATAAAATAGAAAGAGAATGAAAAGTCATTCCGTATGCCTCAGCCATAGGTTCTACAAAGTATGCAATGCTGTGTACCAGACCTATTGTGTACCTCACCATAAGTTTGGCAAGAGGGTACAATTGTGATCCAGGTGTGGATTACTGGACATCGGTCAAAAATATCCTTAGTGGAATAAGGAAATGTTTCTCGTGTTATGGAGGTGATAAAAGAGTTCGTCATAAAGAGTTACGTCGATGCAAGCTTTTTACATTGATCTAGATGACTCTAAGTCTCGATCTGGATACATATTGAAAGTGGGAGCAATTAGCTAGAGTAGCTCTGTGCAGAGCATTGTAGACATAGAAATTTGCAAAATACATACGGCTCTGAATGTGAAAGACCCATTGACTAAATTCTCTCACAAGCAAAAGATGATCACTCTTTGGGTGTTAATCACATAGCGATGTGAACTAGATTATTGACTCTAGTAAACCCTTTGGGTATTAGTCACATGGAGATGTGAACTAATCACATAAAGATGTGAACTAGATTATTGACTCTAGTGCAAGTGGGAGACTGAAGGAAATATGCCCTAGAGGCAATAATAAAGTTTTTATTTATATTTCCTTATATCATGGTAAATTTTTATTATTCATGCTAGAATTGTATTAACCGGAAACTTAATACATGTGCGAATACATAGACAAACATATTGTCACTAGTATGCCTCTACTTGACTAGCTCGTTGAATCAATGATTGTTATGTTTCCTAACCATAGACATGAGTTGCCATTTGATTAACGGGATCAAATCATTAGAGAATGATGTGATTGACTTGACCCATCTGTTATCTTAGCACGATGATCGTTTAGTTTGTTGTTATTGCTTTCTTCATGACTTATACATGTTCCTATGACTATGAGATTATGCAATTCCCGAATACCGAAGGAACACTTTGTGTGCTACCAAATGTCACACCGTAACTGGGTGATTATAAATATGCTATACAGGTGTCTCCGATGGTACTTGTTGAGTTGGCATAAATCAAGATTAGGAGTTGTCACTCCGATTGTCGGAGAGGTATCTCTGGGCCCTCTCGGTAATGCACGTCACTTTAAGCCTTGCAAGCAATGCAACTAATGATTTAGTCGCGGGATGTTGCATTACGGAACAAGTAAAGAGACTCGCCGGTAACGAGATTGAAATAGGTATTGAGATACCGATGATCGAATCTTGGGCAAGTAACATACCGATGACAAAGGGAACAACGTATGTTGTTATGCGGTTTGACCGATAAAGATCTTCGTAGAATATGTAGGAGCCACTATGAGCATCCAGGTTCCGCTATTGGTTATTGACCGGAGATGAGTCTCGGTCATGTCTACATAGTTCTCGAATCCATAGGGTCCGCACGCTTAAAGTTCGGTGACGATCGGTAATATGAGTTTATGTGTTTTGATGTACCGAAGGTAGTTCGGAGTCCCGGATGAGATCAGGGACATGACGAGCAGTCTCGAAATGGTCGAGACGTAAAGATTGATATATTGGACGACTATATTCGGACATCGGAAAGGTTCTGAGTGATTCGGGTATTTTTTGGAGTACCGGAGAGTTACGGGAATTCGCGGGGGAGTATATGGGCCTTAGGGGAAAGAGAGAGGGGAGGCTATGCGCCCTCCCAAGGCTTAGTCCGAATTGGACTAAGGGGCGGCGCCCCCTCCTTCCTTCTCTTCTCTTTTCCCTTTCCTTCCCTCCTACTCCTACTACATGGAAGGGGGAATCCTACTCAAGGTGGGAGTAGGACTCCCCAGGGCGTGCCATAGTAGAGGGCCGGCCCTCCCCCTCCTCCACTCCTTTATATACAGGGACGGGGGCACCCCATGGAGACACACAAGTTGATTGTTCCAAGCCGTGTGCGGTGCCCCCCTCCACCATAATCCACCTCGATAATATCGTAGCGATGCTTAGGCGAAGCCCTGCGTCGGTAGCAACACCATCACCGTCATCCCGCCGTCGTGCTGACGGAACTCTCCCATGGAGCTCTACTGGATCGGAGTTCATGGGACATCATCGAGTTGAACGTGTGCCGAACTCGGAGATGCCGTGCGTTCGGTACTTGGATCGGTCGGATCGTGAAGACGTTCAACTACATCAACCGCGTTCTCATAATGCTTCCGCTTACGGTCTACGAGGGTACGTAGAAGATACTCTCCCCTCTCGTTGCTATGCATCACCATGATCTTGCATGTGTGTAGGATTTTTTTTGAAATTTCTACGTTCCCCAACACTTGACACCTTGATCTCCATCGAAGCATCGTTGTCGTCTCACCAACTATTGCTTGTACGACTATCGCTACCGCTTAGTGATAAAGTAAAGCAATTACATGGCGATTGCATTTCATACAATAAAGCGACAACTATATGGCTCATGCCGATAATAGTGTTACAAAACATGATCATCTCATACAACAATTTACATAATCACGTCTTGACCATATCACATCACAACATGCTTTGCAAAAACAAGTTAGACGTCCTCTACTTTGTTGTTGCAAGTTTTACGTGGCTGCGATGGGCTTCTAGCAAGAACCATTCTTACCTACGCATCAAAACCACAACGTAGTATAGTGATTGCTTTTTGATCTTCAGAAAGAACCCTGTTCATTGAAACCGATTCAACTAAAGTTGGAGAAACAGACACCCACTAGCCACCTGTGTGCGAAGCACGCCGGTAGAACCAGTCTCACGTAAGCTATGTGTAATGTCGGTGATGGCAAGCAATATGTATATACCCACGCCCACAACTCCTTTGTGTTCTACTCGTGCATACAACATCTACACATAGACCTGGCTCAGATGCCACTATTGGGGAACTATTTCAAAAATTTCCTACGCACAAGCAAAATCCATCTAGGTGATGCATAACAACGAGCGGGGAAGAGTATGTCTATGTACCCTCGTAGACCGAAAGCGGAAGCGTTATGTAACGCGGCTAATGTAGTCGAACGTCTTCGCGGTCCAACCGATCAAGTACCGAACGCACGACACCTCTGTGATCTGCACACGTTCAGCTCGGTGACGTCCCTCGTACTCTTGATCCAGCTGAGGCCGAGGGAGAGTTTCGTTAGCATGACGGCATGATGATGGTGATGATGAATTTATCTATGCAGGGCTTCGCCTAAGCACTACAACGATATGACCGAGGTGGAAATCTGTGGAGGGGGCACCGCACACGGCTAAGACAACTGCCAACTTGTGTGTCTATGGGGTGCCCCCTCCCCCATATATAAAGGAGGGGAGGAGGGGAGGGCCGACCCTCTCTATGGCGCGCCCAAGGGGGAGTTCTAGTCCCAGTAGGAGTAGGTTCCCTCCTTCCCTAGTTGGAGTAGGAGAAGAAGGAAGAGGGAGAGAGAGGGAAGGAAAGGGGGGCCGCCCCCCACCCAATTCGGATTGGGCTTGGGGGGCGCACCCTCCACCTGGCCGCCTCCTCCTCTCTTCCACTAAGGCCCAATAAGGCCCATTGACTCCCCGGGGGGTTCCGGTAACCCCCCGATACTCCGGTAAATGCCCAAACTCATCCGGAACCATTCCGATGTCCAAACATAGCCTTCCAATATATCGACCTTTATGTCTCGACCATTTCGAGACTCCTCGTCATGTCCGTGATCACATCCAAGACTCCGAACTACCTTTGGTACATCAAAACACATAAACTCATAATACCGATCGTCATCGAACGTTAAGCGTGCAGACCCTACGGGTTCGAGAACTATGTAGACATGACCGAGACTCACTTCCGGTCAATAACCAATAGCGGAACCTAGATGCTCATATTGGTTCCTACATGTCCTACGAAGAACTTTATCAGTCAAACCGCATAACAACATACATTGTTCCCTTTGTCATCGGTATGTTACTTGCCCGAGATTCGATCGTCGGTATCTCAATACCTATTTCAATCTCGTTACCGGCGAGTCTCTTTACTTGTTCCGTAATGCAACATCCCGGGACTAAATCATTAGTCAGATTGCTTCCAAGGCTTGTAGTGATGTGCATTACCGAGAGGGCCTAGGGATACCTCTCAGACAATCGGAGTGACAAATCCTAATCTTGATCTATGCCAACTCAACAAACACCATCAAAGACACCTATAGAGCATCTTTATAGTCACCCAGTTATGTTGTGACGTTTGATAGCACACTAAGTGTTCCTCCGGTATTCGGGAGTTGCATAATCTCATAGTCATAGGAACATGTATATGTCATGGAGAAAGCAATAGCAATAAACTTAAACGATCATAGTGCTAAGCTAATGGATGGGTCAAGTCAATCACATCATTCTCTAATGATGTCATCCCATTCATCAAATGACAACTCATGTCTATGATTAGGAAACTTAACTATATTTGATTAACGAGCTAGTCAAATAGAGGCATACTAGTGACACTCTGTTTGTCTATGTATTCAAACATGTACTAAGTTTCTGGTTAATACAATTCTAGCATGAATAATAAACATTTATCATGATATAAAGGAATATAAATAACAACTTTATTATTGCCTCTAGGGCATATTTCCTTCAATGGGGTCATACACCGAGGTGGCTTCTATCAAGGGAGCCTGGTGGAAATCCCGTCCGAGGAAACCATGAGGCCCACCAAGAAGCTGACAACATGAGGGAGCCCCTGGAGCAGGCAGGCACCCGAGGAACATCATGGCCACCAAGTCCCCATAGCGGTGGGCAAGATGGTATATATCTTTTGTAAAACCCTAGCCCTCATTGTGTACATAAGGCAAGGGCTACGGGGCTCTCGATCCCATTTACCCCCTTAGAACTAGACTCTCAGTAGCAACTCATCAACGCCATTGTAATCCCTCAAACGAGGTATACCCACCATGATTCACAATGCAGGGTAGAACATAGAGTATTACTCCTCACTGGAGGCCCGAACCTGGGTAAACTATGCGCCTAGGCTCTGTTCTGGTACTTCTGGCCACATTCAACACCCTACCGAGGGTATTGACAGCTTTCCGCTCAGCCAGTTGTCGCGCCAGGCATGGGCTACGCTGGTTGGAGAATGAACCCAGATCAGAGAGCTATATATGCCTAACGACTTCACGCTGGGCCAGAACTTCAACTTAGGCTCCTTCTAGCTTGAGGTCAACGATCGGGGGCTGCTATATGATCTAATGCCCCTCCTTCATCGACTACACCCGCCTTGAAAGGGTAGAGTTCATATTCAATGAGAAAGGCGACAACGTGGCAATCCACGCTTCTTAGTCACCAGTGGTAAGAAGGCACGTGCGGGCCTCCGCCCACCATAAGAAGGTTGGATCTTCATCAACCCACCAGCCCACCTAGACAACCACCATCAACATGATGAAAGGGATGCGAAGAGGGGTCTAGAGGGGGGGGGTGATTAGACCCTTAACAAGCAAAAGTGGCAGTTTTAGTTTCTTCAAGTTAAGGTTGAGTTTAGCACATGTTAATAGGCACACAATACATTTTACACAAGCATAGCAAGAGTATGAGGAGCGAAAAGAGTAAAGCATGCTAGTGCAAGAATGTAAAGGGATGGGATTGGAGTGTGCAAACGCAATGGAGACGCAGAAATTTTTTGGCGTGGTTTCGATAGGTGGAGCTATCGTACATCCACGTTAATGGAGACTTCAACACATGAAGGGTAATGGCTGCACAAGTCCACAGAGGGCTCCACCCATGAAGGTTCCATGAAGAAGCAACCTTGTCTATCCCACCATGGTCATCGCCCACGAAGGACTTGCCTCACTCGGGTAGATCTTCACGAAGTAGGTGATCTCCTTGCCCTTACAAACTTCTTGGTTCAACTCCACATAATGTAGGAGGCTCCGAAGCAACACCTAACCAGTCTAGGAGACACCACTATCCAAAAGGATTGACGGTGTGTTGATGATGAGCTCCTTGCTCTTGTGCTTCAAATGATAGTCTCCCCAACACTCAACTCTCTCTCACAGATTTAGCTATGGTGGAAGAGGGATTTGAGTGGAAAGCAACTTGGGGAAGGCTAGAAATTAAGGTTCAAATGGTAGGAATGGAAACTCTTGATCTCAACACATTAGTAGGTGGTTCTCTTTCAGAAAATGAATGGTGGAAGTGTAGGCATGTTCTGATGGCTCTCCTCATTGAGTAGGAAGGGGTATATATAGCCTCCACACAAAATTCAACCGTTACACACTTTTGACCCATCTCGATGGCACCGATCAGAAAACTCGGTGGCACCGATCTGTGTAAAAATATGAACGTTAGGAATCTCGGCGGGACCGACGGGAACAACTTGGTGGGACCGATGTGCAAGGGCTTAGAGCAAACCTCATCTCGGTGGTGCCGATTGCATCATCTCGGCGGGACCGAAGTGAAGCAACAAGGTAACAAAGAATCAGTCAAGACATCTCCGTGTGACCAATGGCAACATCTCGGGGGGACCAAAATAATTGCAACAAGCAACAAAGAGTTGGCAAGAAGGTTGAACCGAATTGTTAGGGTTTTGGCAGTGGCTAAGTCCAAATGAACTTAGTGGCTCCGGGTAGGAAATATCGGTGTGGCCGAGTTGGGAATTTAGGGTTTGGACATATTTGGGTAGAGAAAGTGGATGAGTATTTTGGAGCAATATCACTAAACACTTGAGCAATAAGATCATTAAGCAACACCTCATCCCCTTTTAATAGTATTGGCTTTCCTGTGGACTCAATATGAACTTGGATCATTTAAACAAAAAATGTAGAGTCTTGAGCTTTTGCCAATCCTTGTCCTTAGCATTTTGAAGGGGTTCCATGTGGCACCCCGGCTCAGAGAGACCAGAACGCCCTGTATTCTAGCCCAGAGATCAAGTCTTCTGGAATACGACACTGCTTGGCATAGAACAAATCAGCTCTTTATTACAAATGATACATATACAAGGGTTCTGATATCACAACGAATTACATCGGCACGACGACACTACGCTTGCTCAAGTTGCTCTATGCTAGCAACGGAACAATGAAGACGGTGATGGACTCCACTCCGCAGGGACTCTGGCTAAAACGCTTATCCTAGCTCGCAAACTCGACATCCACGACAAGCAAGGAATCACGGGATGACCTGCAAACTGGCATGACACGCCAGGTGAGTACTTTAAATGTACTTTCAAGCTCACAGCAATCAAGACAAACAACAACATGGCATTTACAGGTTAAACAAGGATGAGCATGATACAACTAGAACAACATGGCATGTGCATGGTGAACAAGATACATCTAGAACAACATTAGATGAGCATGGCATCGACATGTTACTCGAGACATGAACAATGATGATACTAGCATGCAACAATTTAAACTATCATGATTCAACTTACTCTGCTTGGAGGTTACCTCGTAATCACCATAAATATGCCACTCTTACTTACCATCGTGGTCACGGGATCACTTCAATCAATATCAAGAATACCATTGTGATCCTCACAAGATCATCCCATCATTATCAAGAATACCATCGTGACCCTCCCATGACCACATAAAGATCAACCAACTTCTTTCATTATCGAACCGGGGTTGTTTATTAGTCAGGTTATTATTACTGTTGACCCATAGTGTGACCTACTACGAACTGGGCTCATATCCACGGGCGCTGCTATACATAGATTATACACCCTACAGAGGTTAGTACACTGTACCCACACTACGGAACCCAAGGCCTCGTACTCCCATTTGGGTGGACCAGCAGCATTCTGAAAAAACCTATCTATTGCATGACACTCTCCCGACCACTCCAACAAACTCCCCCTTCGAGCTAAGTCATGGGTTGCCCCGATGCCACTCCGGACATCCAACGGCCACCATCGTGGCAAAACAAAAACAGTCCCAAACATGGACAAGAGCACGCAAACAACTTGGGCACACAAGGTTATTGCCGCCCACCGGACCAGGGTAGCGCGCGCACCTAACCTTCCCTAGTTGGAGGCACCGGCCAGAGGCATGACAATAGACCAAGTCAGGGCCTCCCATAAGACAAGTGTGGTTGCACTGGTCAGCTCGATTCGATGGCACTATGACTCAGCCAACAGATGTTCAAGTTGTATTAAAGTCCGGTTTAACTTGAATGCAATAAGCTGAGTCATAATAAAATAGCATGATGAAACAACAATGCATATGAGCATGATATCAACATGAACATGGATGGTAAGCATAACCATTAACATATGAATCATAACAACACTATTTATACTACTGATGCACATGAGCATGTCATACCGATGATCATGAATAGCACAAGCATAATAACACTTTAGATTCAAAATACGCTTTCACTAAACGAAAATGCATTCTCGGAAAGTCGTCTCCACTTATCCACGTCAGCGGGCCGGCTGGGCCACTGACATGCGGGGCCTACCTTATCCATTCTCTCTCCTCTCGCTCCTTCTTCTACTTCCAGTCGTCTGCTCGCGGGACGGAGGAAAGGCGAGGCCGTGGCGTAGCTGGCGCTGGCCCCAGCGACTTCGACCACCTCCGATGGAGCTGGGACCACCGGGGTGCTTGCTGTGGAGTGCCACATCGGAGAGGCCCATCAGGAGCTGCGGGGGAGGGCCATGGCACCGGCAACGACAGAGGACAGAAGCGGGGCTCCGGCGATGGTTTCGGCGGCTCCGGTCACCTCTGGCGAGGCCCCGGCTACCAAAATGCTCAGGGCGACACTGCGCTTCGGATGGGATGCCGCACGGTCTTCGGGGAGGGCTAGGATGGGTGGGTCATTGGCCATGGTGGACGGTGGCGTCAGGCACCAGTGGTTCCGCGGTAACAGAGGCATAGGGGAGGGGCTGGTGGTATGGGAAGGATCGGGGGGCTAGGGGCAAACTCCGGTGAGCTCAAGAGGGCGAGAGGGGGCTCGGCTAGCTCCAATTTGAGCGGTGTCCGTCGATGGTCGTGGCGGACAGAGGAGGAGGTAGGGAGCTCCGATGGTCTTGGGGCTGGGCTGAGGAGGCGATGAGGAGCGGGGGAGGACGGGACCTCCTTTTATAGGCTCTAGGAGGGCTCAGGAGAGCTCTAGAGCTCATAGGCAAGCAAACAATGGAGGAGGCAGAGGCATCAAGTCACGGACGCGGCCAGAGCATCGCATAGGAGGTGACTTGAGAGGGGCAAAGAGGTCCAGAGCGATGGCGACAACACGAGGGATCTACTAGACATGGCTAGATAGCGATAGCTCGGGGGAACGGACGAGAACAGTGGACACCATTGCCAAAGCACGCATTTTTGCATGTCGTCTACATAGTCACCGCGTGAACAGGCACACGCAGTGCATTCTGTCATGCCAAAGGTTGTCTCTCGCATAGTCCATTCAAGATATTCCCTATTAGGTGATTGTTCGATGAAAGAGGCTCTGCTCTGATGGGAGGCATCAGATGAAGTATGCCATAGCAAACTCTGGCATGTAACTGTGGTGAACGGGGATGGCTAAGTGATAGAACAAGATGTCTCATAGGTTTAGGGTAGGAAATACACGAATCCTGTGAAGTCTGAGGGGATTAGGACCAATATTTAATATAGTTGCTTTGCAACCGGCAAATCTAGTCCAAAAACAAGATCATGAAGTAGCCCTCATATAGATGATTGAATTGAGATGAATTTTGGTGGATAGGAGTCATTTGGGAATATAAACATACTGAAAAAATTCATAACATTTGAATATACCAAAATGGTACTTCCTTCAAAGTGGTCCTCTTTGGACAGAAAGTAAGAACAATTGTAGAGGGAAAATTGATAGATGAAATGGGTCCAAATTTGGTGGAGAGATGTTATATGGGTAGGATCATGTCTTGGTAAATTTTTAGACAAGCTGAAAATCCGTTCAGAAGCAAAGATTCGATGATGAGCTCACATGGATTGATGACATGAGCTCAAATTTGGAGGAGAGCTATGATTTGAGCATGTGACAAAATTTCAACTCATTTAGATATGCCTAACTTGTACCTCCTTCACAAAGTTCATTTATGGACAAAAAACTTTGGAAAATAACGAAGGAATATTTACTAGGAAAATGAAGTTGAATTTTGTCATGAGGCAATAATATGGATAGGAAAGAGTGCCCAAAAAGTTTTGGAGTAATCAAGCAAAGATAAATAGCACTTCCTTCGCAAAGTGTCACTTAGGGCAGAATAGGAAAAGGACTTTTTACGAATTATTTTTGAACTAAGAAAGGATGCATTTTGACATATTTGAGGAAGATATGTCGCAAACAGTTTATGAGAATTATTTTGGAATTTTTGGAGTGACAGAAATATAGGTTGCTCCACAACCTAGGGCAAATAGGGTTATTCCTTTAATAGAAAAAGGAATATTCCCAAGAGAAAGAATTTGTGTTTGGGCTAAGATGGAAATGACATGGTCTTGGGATAGTTTTGAAGATGACAAACCACTTGGGAGACTTGAGAAGAGATGATCTTCCTAGGTTTCAAGACCACCGAGCCACAGAAAAGCAATTCAAATAAAATTTTTAAATAAATCCAAAAAGAAAAAGAAAGGGCAAAATACAGGGTGTTACAAACCTTCTCCGCTTAAATAAATCCCGTCCTCAATATTTGGTTGCTCACAGAACAATTATTCTGACTTATGGAAATCATTTCCAACTCAGGTATCCTTTTTCCTTTATATTAGACCCCCACTGAATTTCAAGGTATAAAACATAAATAAAAGAGCAAACTAAAGTAAATATAAATAAATTACAGCAAGGTATTTTTGGGTTTTTTGGTTTATAGATCTAAACATATATGATGGAAAATAGATCCGGGGGCCATAGGTTTCACTAGAGGCTTCTCTCTTGAAAGAAAACATACGTTGGGTAAACAAATTACTGTCAAGCAATTGATAGAAAAAATGCATAGTTATGATGATATCT
This sequence comes from Triticum urartu, assembly GCF_003073215.2. Lineage (NCBI taxonomy): Eukaryota > Viridiplantae > Streptophyta > Magnoliopsida > Poales > Poaceae > Triticum > Triticum urartu. The sequence goes on from NC_053026.1 coordinate 403,773,418, forward strand.
AAGGCAATGATCATGAATATAGGCATCACGTCCGTGACAAGTAGACCAAAATAATTCTGCATCTACTACTATTACTCCACACATCGACCGCTATCTAGCATGCATCTAGAGTATTAAGTTCATAAGAACGTAGTAGCACATTAAGTAAGATGACATGATGTAGAGGGATAAACTCGAGCAATATGATATAAACCCAATCTTTTTATCCTCAATGGCAACAATACAATACGTGCCTCGCTAACCCTTCTGTCACTAGGTGAGCACACTGCAAGATTGAAAGCAAAACTAAGCACCTCTTCCATTGCAAGAAAACCAATATAGTTGGCCAAACCAAACCGATAGTTCGAAGAGAAATACAAAGATATCTTAATCATGCATAAAAGAGTTCAGAGAAGACTCAAATAATATTCATAGATAAACTGATCATAAATCCACAATTCATTGGATCCCTACAAACACACTGCAAAAAGATATTACACCCAATAGATCTCCAAGAACATCGAGGAGAGCATTGTATTGAAGATCAAAGAGAGATAAGAAGCCATCTAGCTACTATCTATGGACCTGTAGGTCTGTGGTAAACTACTCACGCTTCATCGGAAGGGCATCAAGGTTGATGTAGAGACCCTCTGTGATCGAATCCCCCTCCGGCAGGGTGCCGAAAAAGGCCCCAAGATGGGATCTCACGGGAACAGAGGCTTGCGGCGGCGAAAAAGTATTTTTCATGGATGCTTCTGGCATAGGGGGATATTTGAGGATTTATAGTGCTGAGATTAGGGTTAGGAGACCCCTGAGGGGCCCATAAGCCTAGGGGGCACGCCCCTAGGGCTTGTGGCCACCTCGTGTGTCTTCTGGCCTCCTCCTGAAGCTTCCTAGGTTTCTTATGGTCCAAGAAAAATCATCATAAAGTTTTAATCCATCTGGATTCCATTTGACACTCCTGTTCTGTAAAATTCAAAAACAAGGAAAAAAACATAAACTAGCACTGGGCTCTGGGTTAATAATTTAGTCCCAAAAATAAGGCACTACCGCATTGGAGCTTGCTTAGAGAGAGCGACGGGTACCGCAGATCGGGACGGGCCGGTAGTGGGTTTCTTGCGTTGACACTAGCGACCAGAGCTACGTTGCACATCATCCCTTTCCGTCGGCGGACTGGATCCGGCCGGATCAGGGACCGGCGGTGATAGAGAGAGAGTGGCCACCGCCATCTTGTGTGTGAGAGAGTAGAAGAGACTGACCCCAGCAAGCAAGCATTGAGGATCCTTCCTATATTATATAGTATAGTATAGTGGAGCGTTTTTCTTTTTTTCTCTTGATAACAATTGGTTTATATTCTGTACATGCGCCCTTGAGGAATAAAACCTTTTTTTAAATAACGCGCCAACACGTTAAGTCACACTTTGTTTGTTCACGCATGGTACACGATCCTCCATCAAGTAGACAACCAGTACACATGTCAAATTACCATGTGGGCCACGTTTCATACAGAAATGAGCTCCACCGTGTACCCCCGCGAGTATGGTTGGGAAAGAGACGAGAGTACGTGCGTCATGCGTGCACCTCTTCTCTTCGTGCATGTACCCCACCTACGTGGGTGTGTGTGAGAGAGATACAAACCTAGAGAGAGATGGCGTGCGCGTTCATGAGTGTTTTTGGGGGGGTGGGGGGTGGGGGTGATTTCATGAGTGTATTTGTGGGAATATGTGTCGATGATATCTCAAAAAAATGTGACACATGCAATGTGTGTGAAATAGAGGCCTACCTATATCATATATAGAGGGGGCGATCCACGAGAAGAGAAGGATGGATCATAGGCGTGAGATATTCATAGAATCAAAGAGAGGATCAAGTGTGTGGGTGCAAGATCGATGAAGAGAGCCATCAAAATTTGGTGCGTGCACGTCAAAGATATAGGGCGACAGACCTACCAGAACGTCAGAGGGGAGAGGGAAAGTTTGTGTGTGGCAGGGAGACATGACTAGAGCGCTTGAGGAATCGGTGTGTGTGGGGTGGGGGAGGCAGAGACCTAACTAGAGAGGCAAATTGACTCGTATATGTGTGGATAAGGATAGACCTAGCTATGTCTCGAGGGAGACCGATCGATATCCATACATAAGTGTAGGATGGGAAATATGTTGTGAGAGAGAGGTAGAGTGCGGGAGGGGTGGTGGTGGATTTGCTTCTCGGAGATGGCGGGATAGGCCTACTAGACAAACGAAGGGTACAACTGCAATATCAAGACGAGAGGGGATGTGTTTCTGTGAGTGCGTGATAGATGTGTCGGGAGGCATGCATGGATGATGAAGGGGGGGCCATATGTGTTTGGTAAGAAGACCTAACTAGATCGGTAGATCAATTTTTGTGTGTCGACGAAGGAAGGGGGACACATAACTAATGAGGTAGATCGATCAGCGCGTGGGGAAAACGAGTTACAGACGACCTAGCTGGCCATATGTATAGTGGGAGATCGGTCGGTGTACATCCATTTGTTAGAGGCAAATAAGGCCCAGAGATACGAAGAGAGAGAGGGATGGAGCTAGGAGATGGTGCAAGAGGCCTACTTGATAGGGGGGAGGAGTGTGCGATTGTGAGATCAATGAAAAGAGGGGTGAGAGTTTACATGTGTGTGGGACCATATGAGAGACATGGGGCATGGACAAGGAAAGAAGGAGATGGAAAGTGTGTGTGTGTTTGTCGTAGGCAGACCTCGCTAGAGAGGTTTATCGATCGGTGTGTGTCAAAAAGAAGGAGTTGTGGAGACCGTGCGAGAATAACCTAAAGAAAATAAACGAATGTGCGTGATGGATATAATGATGAGGGATGGGGCGAGGAGGGCATGTGCATGCACGAGAGAAAGTTAGTGCTAGTTACAAAAATAAGAGGATTGTGTGGGTGTAAAAAGACTAACATGGATCATAATTTGTTATAAAAGTGGATTCATATATTTGAATAAGAGATCGTATATAGTATTTTAAACCTATGCATGCATGAATATAGTGGTGATACGCAAGGTGTGGTTTTGGATATGTGATAATGTTTGGCGTTTGTAACTCATAGCTAAATACCGAGCAATCTAAAACATACTATATATCGAACAATCTCACATTTTATTTGAATTTGTGATAATGTGTGACGTTTGCAACTCACAGCTAAATACTTGTAGGCGTAGGGGGTGGGGCACCATATAGTATGCGATAAACACATTGTACATATGAGACATGGTTTAGATTATGAAGATCTAGCTAGAGCTTGAAATCTACTATGATTTGAAATCAACATAAAGTGGATTCAAAAATTCGAGTTTGAGTTCATATAGTACACATAGTTCATATCTAACTTGACAGTAATCATGTGATGTGTTGTGATGTTAATATACAGACGATGGTTTAACTTGACAACAATCATGATTGTAGATCTTATTCAAATAGATAAACAAATTCAAGTGTTTTAACTTGACAACAATCATGATTGTAGATCTTATTCGAATAGAGAAATGAATTCAAATTTAGTTCATATTGAAGCGGTAGTATATACATTTGGAATGCACTAAAATGTTCATTTGAGTAGCAGGCTACATCCATTATACACCTAAGAAAATATTTTAATTGAACATAACATGGATTCAAAGTTTTGAATGGCATTTGTAGTAACTCATACAATAAAATGGGACTAGACTCTCTTGTGTGGTGCGAATTGATTTCTTTTTGTTTTTTTCGTCGAAGGAAGTGCGAATTGAGTTGGTACAGTACACGTTAGGCTTGCCCTGAAATTTCAACCTGCACCTTGTTATCCCGAAATTTTATGATATCTCTTTGTCTCGTTGTGCTCCGAAAACTCCCTCCATCTCAACCCGTGCCTTGCTATCCCAAAAGTGTAATGCGCGCGAAAATTACCACCTCTTGCAAAATCCGGACATGTGAAATTCCCGTTATACCCTTGAACTGAAAGAACCGCCCAGTTCAAATACACGCGGGTACTTTCGTAACTTACCCCACATTTCGGACACGCGCATCCCTAAGCCACGATTCCCCCTCCCATCCCCTCCTCCCCATTCGTACACTGAGGCCGCGAAAACCCGTGAAGCCACACACAATCTTCCGTCCACCACCCAGCTGGAGCCTCTTCCCCGACAACATCGTCCACCACAACAACTCGACGTCCCTCATCCACTGCACCGGATGAGGATCGCTTCGTCGGTCTCATCACCTCGCTGGTCCAGCCACCCCGTCCTCCACCTCCAAGGAGCTGCCCCGATGTTCGCCTCGTCTATCATGCCACCTCCATTCCCACAGCGCCATCTTCACCTGCACCACCGGAACAACAGCACCATCACCGATTCCTCGGATGAAGCTGAGGCCTAATCGGCGCCACCAAAGAGGTTCTACACTAATCGCTGCATTTTCTTCTTGATTCAATCTCATGGTGCTGTCGGCGCTCGGTCTCGAGCCGCCATGGCACGGCTCCATCTACGGTGGGGTCGCCAGCCACTTCCTGCATGTCGTCGCTCCCTCGATGGCGACGTCCACATTAGTAGGAGTTGTTCCTGCTTCGGCTCTCGCTGGCCCTACTACTGCTGCTTCGGCTCTCGCTCGTGCTGCTGCTCTGCTCTTCCTCTCACTGCCCTGCCTAGTTTGCTCTTGCTCTTGCTCACGTTGCTGCTCTTGCCCTTGCTCTTGCTTGTGTTGCTGCTCTACTCTTGCTCGGGCTACTGCTTCATGAGCAGCAGCTTCAGCTCTCGCTCGAGCCCCTGCCGCTGCTACCCGAGATGCTGCTACAAGACCAGCTGCCCTGGCTCTTGCACCCGCTGCTGCATGATGTTTTCTTGAACTACGTCGGTATTTCCCCAAAGAGGAAGGGATGATGCAACACAGTAACAGTAGGTATTTCCCTGAGTGATTAGACCAAGGTTATCGAGCCAGTAGGAGAACCACGCAACACTACGTGAACGACACCTGCACACAAATAACAAGTACTCGCAACCTGACGTATTAAAGGGGTTGTCAATCCCTTTCTGGTAACGGCGCCAGAAATTGGCAAAAAGATGAGATAAAAATATGATAGATTGGATAAATAGATCTCGCGGGAACGCGAGATAAAATAAATAAGAATAAATTGCAACAAGGTATTTTTGTATTTTTGGTTTAATAGATCTGAAAATAAAAGCAAATAAAAATATATTGCGATGGCATATATAATAAAGAAGAGACCCGAGGGCCGTAGGTTTCACTAGTGGCTTCTCTCGAGAAAAATAGCAAACGGTGGGTAAACAAATTACTGTTGGGCAATTGATAGAACTTCAAATGATCATGACGATATCCAGGCAATGATCATTATATAGGCATCACGTCCAATATTAGTAGACCGACTCCTGCCTGCATCTACTACTATTACTCCACACATGGACCGCTATCCAGCATGCATCTAGTGTATTAAGTTCATGGAGAAACGGAGTAATGCAATAAGAATGATGACATGATGTAGACAAGATCTATTTATGTAGAAATAGACCCCATCTTGTTATCCTTAATGGCAATGATACATACGTGTCAGTTCCCCTTTTGTCACTGGGATCAAGCACCGTAAGATCGAACCCATCACAAAGCACCTCTTCCCATTGCAAGATAAATAGATCAAGTTGGCCAAACAAAATCCAAATATCGGAGAAGAAATACGAGGCTGTAAGCAATCATGCATATAAGAGATCAAAGAAGACTCAAATAACTTTCATGGATAAAAAGATAGATCTGATCATAAACTCAAAGTTCATCGGAACCCAACAAACACACCGCAAAAAGAATTACATCATATGGATCTCCAAGAGACCATTGTATTGAGAATCAAAAGAGAGAGAGAGAGAGGAAGCCATCTAGCTACAAACTACGGACCTGAATGCCTACAAAGAACTACTCATGCATCATCGGAGAGGCATCAATGGACATGATGAACCCCTCTGTGATTATGTCTAGATTGGATCTGGTGGTTCTGGAACTTGCGGCGGTTGGAATTGATTTTCAACGACTCCCCTAGGGTTTCTGGAATATTGGGGTATTTATAGAGCAAAGAGGCGGTTCGGGAGGCCACCAATGTGGGTACAACCCACCAGGGCGCGCCTGGGCCTCTAGGTGTGCCCTGGTGTGTTGTGCTCACCTCGAACTCCCTCTTCGGTACTTCTATGGCCCATTGGATGTCTTCTTGTCCAAAAAATCCACAAAAAGTTTCACTGCGTTTGGACACTGTTTGATATTGATTTCCTATGATGTAAAAAACATGCAGAAAACAACAACTGACACTGGGTACTATATATGTCAATAGGTTAGTACCAAAACATGATATAAAATGACTATAAAATGATTGTAGAACATCCAAGAATGATAATATAATAGCATGGAGCAATACAAAATTATAGATACGTTGGAGACGTATCAGCATCCCCAAGCTTAATTCCTGCTCGTACTCAAGTAGGTAAATGATAAAAACGGAATTTTTGATTTGGAATGCTACCTAACATGTTCATCACATATTTTTTTCTTTGTAGCATGGACATTTGTACTTTTATATGGTTTAAAGCAATAGTCTAGTTTTGACATGAGACTTAAATACTCAAGCATATCAACAAGCTGAAGGAAATATGCCCTAGAGGCAATAATAAAGTTGTTATTTTATATTTCCTTATATCATGATAATTTTTTATTATTCATGCTAGAATTGTATTAAACGGAAACTTAATACATGTGTGGATACATAGACAAAACACCGTGTCCCTAGTAAGCCTCTACTAGACTAGCTCGTTAATCAAAGATGGTTAAGTTTCCTAACCATAGACATGTGTTGTCATTTGATGAATGGGATCACATCATTAGGAGAATGATGTGATGGACAAGACCCATCCGTTAGCTTAGCATAATGATCATTAAGTTTTATTGCTATTGCTTTCTTCATGTCATATACATATTCCTTTGACTATGAGATTATGCAACTCCCGGATACCAGAGGAATACCTTGTGTGGTATCAAACTTCACAACGTAACTGGGTGATTATAAAGATGCTATACAGGTATCTCCGAAGGTGTTTGTTGGGTTGGCATAGATCGAGATTAGGATTTGTCACTCCGAGTATGAGAGAGGTATCTCTGGGCCCTCTCGGTAATGCACATCATAATAAGCCTTGCAAGCAATGTGACTAATGAGTTAGTTGCAGGATGATGCATTACAGAACAAGTAAAGAGACTTGCAGGTAACGTGATTGAACTAAGTATGGAGATACCAACGATCGAATCTCGGGCAAGTAACATACCGATGACAAAGGGAATAACGTATGTTGTCATTACATACGACCGATAAAGATCTTTATAGAATATGTGGGAACCAATATGAGCATCCAGGTTCCGCTGTTGGTTATTGACTGGAGAGGTGTCTCGGTCATGTCTACATAGTTTTCGAACCCATAGGGTCCACACGCTTAACGTTCGATGACGATTTTGTATTATATGCGTTATGTGATTTGGTGACCGAATGTTGTTCTGAGTCCCAGATAAGATCACGGACATGACGAGGAGTCTCAAAATGGTTGAGAGTTAAAGATTCATATATTGGACGATGATATTCGAACACCGGAAGTGTTCCTGGGGTACCGGGTGCATATCGGGTCATCGAAAGGGGTTCCGGGCATCCCCCCGGCAACTACATGGGCCTTAATGGGCCAAGAGGGGGACAGACCAGCCCCTAAGGGGCTGGTGCACCCCTCCCATATGGGCTGGCCAAATTGGAGTAGAAAAGGGGAAGGAGGAAAGGAAAAAGGGAATAGGATCCCCCTTCCCCCTCTTCCCTTCCTACTCTGAATAGGAATAGGAAATGGGGGAGGCCGAATTGGGAGGACCCCAAGTAGGATTCCTCCTACTTGGGGCTCCCCCTTGGCTGCCTCTCCTCCCCACCAACCTATATATATGAAGGGGGGGCACCGCTAGAACACACATCAACAATTGTTAGCCGTGTGTGGCGCCCCCTCCACAGTTTATGCCTCCGGTCATATCTTCGTAGTGCTTATGTGAAGCCCTGCGCAGATCACTTCACCATCACCGTCACCATGCCGTCGTGCTGATGGAACTCTCCCTCGACACTTTGCTGGATCAAGAGTTCGAGGGACGTCATCAAGCTGAACGTGTGCAGAACTCGGAGGTGTCGTACGTTCGGTGCTTGACCGGTCGGAACGAGAAGAAGTTCGACTACATCAACCACGTTGTCAAACGCTTCCGCTTTCGGTCTATGAGGGTACGTGGACACATTCTCCCCCTCTTGTTGCTATGCATCTCCTAGATAGACTTGCGTGAGCGTAGGAATTTTTTTGAAATTGCATGCTATGTTCCCCAACTGTGGCATGAGAGCCAGGTCTATGCGTAGATGATATGCACGAGTAGAACACAAAGAGTTGTGGGCGGTGATCGTCATACTGCTTACCACCAATGTCTTATTTTGATTCAGCGGTATTGTTGGATGAAGCGGCCCAGACCAACCTTACATGACCACGTTCATGAGACCGGTTCCACCGACTGACATGCAACTAGTTTTGCATAAAGGTGGCTGGCGGGTGTCTATTTCTCTAACTTTAGTTGAATCGGCTTTGATTGCGGCCGGTCCTTGTTTAAGGTTAAAATAGCAAAATTGATAAATCACCGTTGTGGTTTTGATTCGTTGGTAAGAACGGTTCTTACTAGAAGCCCGTAGCATCCACGTAAAACTTGCAACAACAAAGTAGAGGACGTCTAACTTGTTTTTGCATGGCATGTTGTGATGTGGTATGGTCAAGACATAATGTGATATACGTTATTGTATGAGATGATTATGTTTTCTAAAATTTATCGGCAACTGGCAGGAGCCTTATGGTTGTCGCTTTATTGTATGAAATGCAAATGCCATGTCATTGCTTTACTTTATCACTATGCGTTAGCGATAGTTGTAGAAGCAATAGTTGGCGAGACGACCACGATGCTACGATGGAGATCAAGGTATCTAGCCGGTGACGATGGAGATCATGACGGTGCTTTGGAGATGGAGATCAATGGCACAAGATGATGATGGCCATATCATGTCACATATTTTGATTGCATGTGATGTTTATCTTTTATGCATCTTATTTTTCTTAGTTCGGCGGTAGCATTATAAGATTATCCCTCACTAAAATTTCAAGTTATAAGTGTTCTCCCTGAGTATGCACCATTGCGACAGTTCGTCATGCCAAGACACCACGTGATGATCGGGTGTGATAAGCTCTACGTTCACATACAATGGGTGCAAGACAGTTTTGCACATGCGGAATACTCGGGTTAAACTTGATGACCCTAGCATGTACAGACATGGCCTCGGAACACTGGAGACCGAAAGGTCGAACGTCAATCATATAGTGGATATGATTAACATAGAGATGTTCATCATTGAAAACTACTCCATCTCACATGATGATCGGACATCGTTTAGTTGATATGGATCACGTGATCATTTAGATGACTCGAGGGATGTCTATCTAAGTGGGAGTTCTTAAGTAATATGATTAATTGAGCTTAATTTATCATGAACTTAGTCCTGATAGTATTTGCATATCTATGTTATAGATCAATAGCTCGCGTATAGCTCCCCTGTTTTATTTTTATATGTTCCTAGAGAAAACTAAGTTGAAAAATGATAGTAGCAATGATGCGGACTGGGTCCGTGGTCTGAGGATTATCCTTGTTGGTGCACAGAAGAACTATGTCCTTGATTCACCGCTAGGTGATAGACCTATTACAGGAGCAAATGCAGACGTTATTGAAAGTGCATTATATCGACTAGAGGGGGGGGGGGTGAATAGGCGATTTTTATGAAAGTCTTCAAAACGTGGGAGTTATGAAGACAAACGATAGAAATAAACCTAATACCCTGCAGTAGAAGGTAGACTACACTAGGCAAGCCATAGTCAAGTATTCAATAGAGTGAAAGCACAATGACTAATAGGAGCAATGTAGTAAGGATCAGGTAGGAAGATATTGTGAAGCCAGACAGAACACGCAGTCACTCAGTGAAGACAAAAGATAGTGCAAACATACAATGACTTCACAAGGAGTAACAGTAAGTAAAGGGAAGGGAAGATGAAACCAGTGACTCGTTGAAGACAATGATTTGTTGGACCAGTTCCAGTTGCTGTGACAACTGTACGTCTGGTTGGGGCGGCTAGGTATTTAAACCTTAGGACACACAGTCCCGGACACCCAGTCCTAAACACGCAGCTCAGGACACCCAGTCCTCACCGTATTCCCCTTGAGCTAAGGTCACACAGACCTCGCCCAATCACTCTGGTAAGTCTTCAAGGTAGACTCCCAAACCTTCACAGACTTCGTTCACCGGCAATCCACAATGTCTCTTGGATGTTCAGAACGCGACGCCTAACCGGCTGGAGGATGCACAGTCCTCAAGTGTAATAAGTCCTCAGATCACACAGACAAGAAGACTTAAGTGATGCCTAATTCTCTTTGGCTCTGGGTGGTTAGGGTTTTATCCTCGCAAGGAATTCTCTCTCAAAGGCTTCGAGGTGGGTTGCTCTCAAACGACAAAAGCCGTACTCTGAATCTGAGCAGCCAACCGTTTATGGTTGTAGGGGGTGGGCTACTTATAGCCACTTGGCAACCCGACCTGATTTGTCCGAAATGACCCTGGGTCACTAAGGAACTGACACATGTTCCAACGGTCAGATTTCAAACTCACACGGCAACTTTACTTGGGCTATAAGCAAAGCTGACTTGTCCGACTCCGGACAAGATTCACTCTCATAGTCTTCACTCGAAGACATAGGTTTTTAGGTTAGGCATCACTACAGTCATTCTGACTGGTTCTCTTGGACCCCACTTAACAGTATGGTGGTTCCTATGACTCAACACAAAAGAAAAAGAACTACGAAAGATCTAAGTCTTCGAGCTCCATAGGCTTCATGTGGTGTCTTCTCTTGTCATAGTCTTCAATGTGAATATCTTCATATACCACCTTTGACTTCAATGTCTTCATACATTTTTAGGGGTCATCTCTGGTAGGAAAACCGAATCAATGAGGGACTTCTACCTGTGTTATCCTGCAATTCTCACAAACACATTAGTCCCTCAACTAGGTTTGTCGTCAATACTCCAAAACCAACTAGGGGTGGCACTAGATGCACTTACAATCTCCTCCTTTTTGGTGATTGATGACAAACTAGTTGAAGTTTTCAACGGGGAATATAATCTGTGAAATTGTAAAGGATATGGAATTGTCTTCATAAGTTGCAAGGGCTCCCCCTGAAGATGTGCATATAAGTAATTTGCTTTTGGAATGCAAATGCACATGGCAGGATGTACTTATGGAGATCCACTTCAACTTATGATGACAATCCACTATGCATGTGAAAGTATATGAAGATAATGACATGCATAATGGAAAATGGACGTCTGCAGAATGATCTAAGTGCGGAATTTATTGTTGCACATGCGGAATTTATCATCGCAAAACAAGGTGGCAGATAAGTAGCAGACGACCATCGAGTTTAAGTGTTACAACTCAAAGAACCAAATGTAGCAAAACGAGAGTTGTAAGCACGAAGCAAAATATAAAGCACCCGCCCATATGGACCCGCTTGAAGACTATCAACCTCATATGCTTCTCCCCCTTTTGTCAGTAAGGACCAAAAAGGTTTGAAGACATAGAGCATCTACTCGTTCTCATGAGGAGTAGGTGAAGTAGCCGGGTCGTTGGTGGTGTTTGGCGGTGCTGAAGAGCTTGGAGCAGAGTCGAAGCGTGCTGAAGGAGGTGGCGGTGAAGTAGCATCGTCTTCATCCTCGATAACTCTGGCAGTCACTGTTGCAGCAGAGGAAGAGAACTCAGAGTCTTCAAGGGATGGAGTTCCTAGCAGCACAACCCTTCGAGGAGGTGTGGAGTCAAACTTGAATCGCTCAGTGAAGCCATCCTCTTGAAGATCATCTTCAGAACACATCATCGTTAGCCCTTTCCATGTGCGGCGACATGTTTCATGGGTAACGAAAGCATTCTTGGTGGCAAGATTGCGAATGCGATTAACATCCACCAAGAGGCTTTGCATCTGACGCTTTAGCCAGTCATGATGCCTATCCTGTTTCTGATGAAGTGCCACAAGAATCTCTCGGTCGTTGAGAACACGAGTGTGCTTCTTGGGTCGTGGAGCAGTTGTACTATCAGTGGCTTCAGTGGAAGCAGGGTGTGGTGCACGTGTAGTGTCAGCCAAAGGATACACCCGAGTGACTGCTTCAACTACTTCAATGTTCTGAGAGAAACTCTGATTCTCTGCATTCTAAAGACTTAGAGGTTCCTTGGCAGGCTCAGGATAGATGGCTTCAATAGAGATATCCACATCAGGCAGAAAAATCTGATGATTGCGAGCAGATGGCTGATATGAGATATCGGAGTGAAGTTTGATTAGCTGCATTACCCATGGGGCGTAGAACTTCAAGCCAAACAGATCAGAGCCTGATGCAGCAAGTTGGCGAATGAAGAAGTCCTGTGCATTGAAGCATTTTTCATGAAGAATATTGAAGACCAAAGTCTTCATTGCACCCTCAAGCTTGGCATTTGGAGAGTGCCCTTTGATGGGCCAGAGAGTTTGCCTGATGATGTGATAGATGGTTCTTGGCAGATACTCAAGGTCTTCAATGAAGAACTCCGTGGGATAAGCAGCATCTTGGGGCAATGGCTTCATCATGCTGAGCATCTGACTCGTATCGGGTTCAAGCTTCTGAAAGATGCTCTCAATAGCTTCACTATGCAGCTGACAGCCATGCTCGTAGAGATCGCCAGGAGTGGGCAAACCAGTGAGCTCAATGATGTCAAATGCATTGGCTTCGTGATGAACGTTTCCTGTCATCCACTCCAGGACCCAAGTCTTCGAATCTCTGCTATACCCGCGGATGTGAAGTGTGGCATAGAATTGGAGCAGCAACTCTTCATTCCAATGCTCTTGGTCAGTAACGAACGGCAGCAGTCCAACTTCCTTGAAGCAATCCAAAGCTTCTTCTAGACAGGGCAGACCAGCTATAGCTTCAATGTCAAGGCGCTTATGTGGGAAGATGCGACCTTGGTTGTAAATAATGCATGAGTAATAGCTTCGCTGCGGATAGCTCCAGAACCGATCAGATGATATCCTTTCCCTTGAGTAGGGGTTCCTGGAGCTATCGAAGAATGTGTTGTCTGCTCTGAAGCGGTTGACCGGCTTTTTGGCTTCGAGCCAGTCATTCTAGTTGTGAAGACAATATGAACTGCTTCCTGCCTTGGTGCGTCGGGTTCAGCCGTAGCAGGCTTCTTCTTCTTCTTTGCGGCCATCCTGGGGTCGATGCCAGGACGCCCAAGGGCCTTGCGCTTCTCAGCCTCATTGTAGGCTTGCACACATCTGTCAGCCAGAACCTTCATGCGCTCACGCGAACCCTGAGCTTCTGCACGTTTCTTTACAAAGGCTTCCTTGAGCTCGTGCATCATAATCTTGAAGTTCTTCACTTTGTGCATGCTGAGCTTGGCCATATGCTTCTTGAACTGAGCCTTTTCATAGTCAATCTTTTGCTCCAGTTCAACAATGCGCTGGGCGACAGCTAGGTCTGAAGCAATGGCGCCTTGGAAGGCGACACTGAGGCCAATGGGTAGCTGCAGATCTTCGAAGCTGATGTTTGGCGTGTCAAACCACTCATCAATGAAGTTGTGGATGATGGTTACATCAAAGAGAGGCAGATCATTGAAGATTTCTGCTTCTTCTTTGCTCTTGATGAGTTGCTCAAGAGCGTCATTTGCAAGATCTTCATCACTTGACAGATCGATGGCGTCATTGCGCAGAATGGCAGCAGCAGTTAGCTCTTGGCCGGTGTGAGGCAGAGGCATTTTGACCTTCTGGGGCTTGGAGATGCGTGATAAATCTTTGGACTGCACACTGTCTTCAGGAGGTGCAGTTGCCAGTGGCTTCGCCCGTGAGATTTTTGGTGAAGGGGCAGGTTTTGAAGCTTTAGGCTTCTTCAGCTTCTTTGGCTTCAGCACTGCAGGTGCTTCATATGATTCAGTGTCAGCGGCAGGCTCATTCACTCAGTCCCTTGAACCAAGATATGGGTGATGAGGCCTTCAAGGTTGTAGAAAGGACCGATGACATTGAGTTCTGCTTCGCGAGTTCCATCGACACGGGGAGCAGAGGGACCAGGGTTGAAATTTAAGCCCAAAGTCTTCTTGTTCTGCTTCGCTGAGTTCTGGGCAAACTGGAAGTTGCGCTTGAACAGATTGTCGTCACGACACCATAGTAGTGACGATGGGTGTGCATCAGTAGGCTGTGGCCCACGGACCATGCAGGGATAGAAGCCTTGTTCAATGGCTTCATCTCTGGACCTGGGTAGAAGATTCTTGTATAGGATGTCTCCCCACGGTCTCTTGATGGCGTTTTTCTCAACATATTCCTCGATTACAAATCAGTATTTGAACCATTGTTCTGCCCAATATCTTCAAATCCATTGGATTCGGGTCTTGTGCTGATTGTAATCCTCTTCAGGATCTGTCTTGTACAGTTCTGAGAGTTCATCTGGCAGATCTCTGGATGTTTCTCCACGACGCTTTCTGCCACCCTTGCTTGCTGATTTCTCTGAAGCCATAAACTTTAAACTGAAAGGCTTCAACACGTTCAAAGGCTTCAAAGGTTTTCGCTTGCTGGACAAACAGGAACTGGCTTCGGGAGAATTTATGTGATGCTGTAAGAATTCTGCAAATGAATGCAGACTATGAGAACCAAAGGATTCTCCCACAGACATGTACCTGTGAGAGCATTAAGGTGCGAGGGAAGGGGAAGAGGTCATATGCATTCTCAGAAGATTTTGAAGATAAATCAGTTTAGAAGACATTGACCTCATCGTGCGAAGACATTCACTCATAGATAAGGAGTTGGTTCCAGATTTGTATGAATCCACAGATCAGTACAAGTGAGGAATCTAACTACTTTGTGAAGCATAAGTGAATATACTAGGCATGTTATGAGATGCAGTTTGAGAGAGATCTAACTTGTGTGAATAGAAACTGCTTGTGGAAGAAAGTGACAAAGCCATAGAATCAACGGTGCCGTAAAAAGGAAGTTTTATTTACCACACTATGAACTGCTAGACGGAGTGGAAGATGAGGCCGAGCAGTTCGATCTTCCGTGCCCTAAATTGGTGACGGAGGACACCTACGGCGACGGCGGAGAGGACGATGTCCGCGGTCGGCGTGAAGACGGCGTCGGAGAGGTTGCGGCAGCGAAGCGCTTTGTCACCGGCGTCGTCGAGGGCTAGCGGTGGCGCTAGGGTTCGTGCGAGAGTGGAAGAAGAGATAATGACCGCTGTGAAGTGTGTATTTATAGGTACATGGGTGGCACTGCTCTATTACACAGGTGCCCCTGGCGATTCGCATCTGAGGAACACGTGGCCATTATGCGGAATTTTGGGGTTTGTTCCACGTCCCACGCACGCCTGGATTGTCGGGTGGTCGTTCCTACTTCTCCGGGTTTCATGTGGAGGAATGAGCATCGAAAACGGACTTAATGGTTGTCTCTGTATCTTCTGCTGACAAGGACGCAGAGAAGACATTCAACAATTTCAATAGAATGCATATGATTTGGAGAGATAGAATTTTAGATAGAAAGCATAGAGAGGTCAGGGTCCGATCACATTCACTTAGTTCAAAAGATTCAACAAGAAGACATAGCTATAAGTGAATGCTGTAGAGGACAGAACACTAGTATATATATATATATATATCTATATAATCAACATAGTGAAGATAATCATGAAGATATGTTGAGATTGAAGCCAAACCAAATGTGAAGACATAGCAATTGAAACGCCATGAGTGAAACACTTCAAACAAAACATTTGGTGGTGGCGTTACCCACCGTATAGGAAGTATTAGACCCAGACACGGCGCACAATTATCGTGGCGCTCTGAAGTCAAATTCCACATTAATGTATTCACACTTAGAATGTATGTCTTCATTGATTGAAGATATACTTTACTTCGTGTGTTGCACATCTAAGTCATCAATATGCATAAGGGTTAGGATGTGTGCCTGATCACAGGACATTTGAGGATTCCAGGATATTTAGCTACACCGTAACTTGCAAAATCTCTTCTCATCCAAGGGCTTGGTGAAGATATCTGCCAATTGCTCTTCAGTGTTGATGTGTATGATATCAATATCTTCCTTCACAACATGATCTCTGAGAAAGTGATGACAAATTTCAATGTGCTTTGTCTTCGAGTGCTGAACTGGGTTGTTGGCAATCTTGATGGCGCTTTCGTTGTCGCAGTAAAGTGGCACTTGCTTCAGATGAATGCCATAGTCCTTGAGTGTTTGCTTCATCCACAGAAGCTGAGCGCAGCAAGATCCAGCAGCAATGTATTCAGATTCAGTAGTGGAGAGAGATACACAGTTCTGCTTCTTTGAAGACCAACATACAAGTGATCGTCCCAGAAAGTGACATGTGCCTGATGTAGACTTGCGATCAACTTTGTCACCAGCATAATCACCATCCGAGAATCCAACCAGATCAAACTCTGAGCCCTTTGGATACCATAATCCTAGAGTTGGGGTGTGAGCCAAATATCGAAGAATTCGCTTCACAGCTAAGTGATGCGACTCCTTTGGTGCCGCTTGAAATCAAGCACACATGCAAACACTAAGCATAATATCTGGCCTATATGCACATAGATAAAGTAAAGAACCAATCATGGAGTGGTATACCTTTTGATTGAACTCTTTACCATTGTCGTCGGGACCCAGATGATGTTTGGCTGGCATTGGTGTTGTGAAGCCTTTGCAGTCTTGCATACCAAACTTCTTCAGGCAATCTTTGAGATACTTCTCTTGAGATATGAAGATGCCGTTGCGTTGTTGTCTTATTTGAAGACCGAGGAAGAACTTCATCTCTCCCATCATGGACATCTGATATTGCTCTTGCATCATATATCCAAACTCTTCACTGTACTTCTGATTGGTGCAGCCGAAGATAATGTCATCCACATATATTTGGCACACAAACAGTTCACCATCATATGTCTTCGTGAAGAGAGTGGGGTCTAGGGAACCAGGTATGAAGCCTTTGCTCTTCAGGAAGTATTTGAGTGTGTCATACCAGGCCCGAGGGGCTTGTTTGAGGCCATACAGTGCCTTGTTGAGCTTGTATACCATGTCAAGATGTTTTGGATCTTCAAAGCCAGGCGATTGTGCAACATACACTTCTTCAATCTTGCCATTGAGAAAAGCACTCTTCACATCCATTTGATATAGAAGTATGTTATGATGATTTGCATAGGCCAGCAGTATGTGTATGGCTTCAAGTCTAGCCACATGAGCAAATGTTTCATCGAAGTCAATGCCTTCCACTTGAGTATATCCTTGAGCAACGAGACGAGCTTTGTTTCTGACAACTTGACCATGCTCATCTTGCTTGTTGCGGTATATCCATTTGGTGCCTATTATATTGTGCTTCCGTGGATCAGGACGCTTAACCAGTTCCCATACATTATTCAGCTCAAACTGTTGAAGCTCTTCTTGCATAGCTTGAATCCATTCAGGTTCCATGAAGGCTTCTTCAACTTTCTTGGGTTCTGTTATTGAGACGAATGCGAAGTGCCCACAGAAATTTGCTAGCTGAGTTGCCCTTGAACGAGTGAGTGGACCGGGTGCAGTGATGCTATCAATTATTCTTTCAATCTGCACTTCATTGGCAACGCGGGGATGTACAGGGCGAAGATTTTGCTCTTGCTGATCATTGTCGTTGTTAGAAGGAATGTCTTCAGGCTGAGCATTGTCTTCATATTGATCAGGTGCTGAGATGATAAGTTCTTCTTCAGGATGAGCTTCAGAAGGTATAATTTCTCCAGTTCCCATTAGCTTGATTGATTCACTCGATGGAACTTCATCTAGCACATTTGGCAGTTGCTCTCTTTGTGAACCGTTGGTCTCATCGAACCGCACATCCACTGTTTCAACCACTTTGTAATGAAAGAGATTGAAGACTCTGTAGGAGTGCGAATCCTTTCCATATCCAAGCATAAAACCCTCATGTGCTTTTGGTGCAAACTTTGAGGTGTGATGTGGGTCCTTGATCCAGCACCTGGCTCCAAATACTCTGAAGTAACTGACATTTGGCTTCTTGCCAGTAAGGAGCTCATAAGATGTCTTGTTCAGAAGCTTGTGAAGATAAACACGATTGATTGTATGGCATGCAGTATCAATGGCTTCAGGCTAGAATTTTCTTGGAGTCTTGTATTCATCTAGCATCGTTCTGGCCATCTCAATGAGTGTTCTGTTCTTGCGTTCGACGACTCCATTCTGCTGTGGCGTGTACGGGGCCGAGAATTCATGTGTGATGCCCAAGGTATCAAGATATGTATCAAGGCCAGTGTTCTTGAATTCAGTCCCATTATCACTTCTGATGTGCTTTATCTTGGCGCCATAATTGTTCATAACTCGATTGGCGAAGCGTCTGAAGACATCCTGCACTTCAGTCTTGTAAAGGATTATGTGCACCCAAGTATATCTAGAATAATCATCAACAATGACAAAGCCATAGAGACAAGAAGTAGTAGTAAGAGTTGAGTAATGAGTGGGACCAAAAAGATCCATGTGAAGCAGTTCGAAGGGTCGAGTAGTGGTCATGATTGTCTTCGAGGGATGTTTGGCCCTCGTCATCTTTCCTGCCTCACAGGCACCGCATAAGTGATCTGTCTTGAACTTGACGCCCTCGATGCCTATGACATGCTTCTTCTTTGCCAGGGTGTGGAGGTTCCTCATGCCAGCATGCCCAAGCCTCCGATGCCAGAGCCAACATTCTGAAGCTTTTGTAAGAAGACATACGGCAAGCTGTGGTCCTGCCGAGAAATCTACCACGTACAAATCATCTTTTCGATACCCTTCAAATACTAGAGACTTGTCAGATTCCATTAGAACAATGCAATGATACTTTCCAAATATTACGATCATGTTTAAATCGCAAAGCATTGAGACAGACATTAAGTTGAAGCCAAGGGATTCAACAAGCATGACTTTATCCATGTGTTGATCCCTTGAGATTGCAACTCTACCTAGACCCAATACCTTACTTTTACCAGTGTCAGCAAATGTGATGTGGCTCTTGTCGGATGGACGTAAGGTTGAGTCCATAAGAAGACTTCTTTTGCCAGTCATGTGATTTGTACACCCACTATCAATAATCCATTCTGAAGATGCTGGTGTCGTACCCTACACTGCAGTTAGGGGGATAGGCTTCACCAAGAGCATTGTGAAGCAAAAACATTTGACGAACCAGTGGGTTATGAAAGCTTAGATCCAGATTAGGACTAATAGGGAGAGTAGCAAGCGATTCAGGAACGAAGTACATAGTAAGGCCATTTGGGCATTTGATCTTGCGCCCTACAAGATGTTTAAGGTCCCCAGCAATAGCGTCAGATGATTTTGGTTTTCTGCTGGAGACCTTTCCCTGCAAAAGAGAGTTAAGCTTTCTTAGCCACCCACATCTTCAAGGGTGGCTTAGAAGCAATAAGTCTAAGTGCAGCATCTGAGAATTTTGGCTTTGGAGCCCTAGCAAACAGTCTTGCAGGCGGACAATAGTACTCATGAGAATAAGCAGAATAGTTCTCAGTCTTATGAACATGGCGGTTTGACGAACCGCTCTCATATTCATATGCCTGAGTATGGTTTCCCTGCAAAACATTTGCGTTAGTGCGACTCAGGTGAGTCCTTTGTCTGTATGAAGCCTTTGGACCGTATGAAGCCTTTGGTCTGAGGTTTGTCTTCTTCACGTGAGGTGTCATGATGACATTCACAGGAAGATTCTCCAGACACCTTTTCGGAACCCAGATCTTCTTCATAGGCGGTCCATTCCTGCAGTTAGTACCAATGTACCTGGCAAACACTTCACCATTCTGATTCTTAAACAGTATATAGTTTGCATCAAAGGATTCATCAATCATAATGGGGTTAGCACAAGTGAAGCCAGATAGATTGGATGGATCTGCTGAAGGTTCCTTTGCAGCAACCCACATGGTTTTGGGGTACTGCTCAGGTTTCCAGTAAGAGCCATCAACATTCATTTTCCTTACGAACCCAACACCCTCTTTCCTCGGGTTTCGGTTCAGAATCTGCTTTTTGAGGACATCACATAGTGTCTGATGCCCTTTAAGACTTTTGTACATCCCTGTTTCAAGCAATGTCTTCAACCTAGCATTCTCATCAGCAATAGCGGTGGTATCCTCAGCAGAGGGGTTAGTTACCACATCAACAGTTGAAGATATTGCAACAACAGTCGCAGTAGAACATTCAGCAACAGAAGTAGCATTATCACGCTCAATGCATTTAAGACATGGTGGTTCAAATCCTTCCTGAGCGGGACTGATCTGTTTGGCGCGAAGTGACTCGTTTTCCTTTTGAAGATCTTCATGAACCGCTCTCAATTTCTCAAGATCTTGCTTCCTTTGAAGATAATCATAGGAAAGCTTTTCATGAGTTGTTGAGAGAGTTTCATGACGACTTTCAAGTTCCTGATACTTAACGTGAAGATTTTTTATGTCTTCAATTAAGGATTCAGATCGAGTCATTTCAGCACCTAACAAATCATCACTTCTGTCTAACAGTTTTTGAATATGTTCCATAGCTTTCTGTTGTTCAGTTGCAATTTTAGCAAGTGTTTTGTAGCTGGGTTTTGAACCACAATCAGAGTCATTGTCACTAGATGTTTGATAGTGAGTAGTGCGTGTGTTTACCTTGGCACCGCGTGCCATGAAGCAGTAGGTAGAAGCGGAGTAGTCCTTGTCATTTGCATCGGTGTCGGTGATGAGGTCATTGTCTTCAGTGTTGAAGATGCACTTGGCAACGTATGCTGTAGCTAGACTTGCGACGCCTGAATCGGACTCCTCCTCAGACTCCACCTCCGCCTCCTCAGAAGCAGACTCCTCCTCTGAATCCATTTCCTTGCCAACAAACGCACGTGCCTTGCCAGATGAGCCCTTCTTGTGTGATGAAGACTTTGAGGAAGACTTGGAAGAAGACTTTGAGTATTTCTTCTTCTTCTTGTCGTCAGAGTCATATTGCTTGCTCTTCTTCTTCTTTTTGTTCTCATTGTCCCACTGTGGACACTCAGAGATGAAGTGGCCAGGTTTCTTGCACTTGTGACATGTTTTCTTCTTGTAGTCGTGAGCAGAAGCTTCATCATTCCTTGAGCTTGATCGGGAAGACTTTCTGAAGCCTTTCTTCTTGGTGAATTTTTGGAACTTCTTCACAAGCATAGCAAGTTCCCTTCCAATGTCTTCAGGATCATTAGAACTGCTGTCAGATTCTTCTTCAAATGAGGAGACAGCTTTTGCCTTCAAGGCACGAGTTCGCCCATAGTTTGGACCGTAGATATCTCTTTTCTCAGAAAGCTGAAACTCATGTGTGTTGAGCCTCTCAAGTATGTCAGATGGATCGAGTGTCTTGAAATCAGGACGTTCTTGAATCATCAGGGCTAAGGTGTCAAACGAACTATCAAGTGATCTCAGCAGTGTCTTGACGACTTCATGTTTGGTGATCTCAGTAGCGCCAAGGGCTTGAAGCTCATTTGTGATGTCAGTGAGTCGGTCAAATGTGAGCTGGACATTCTCATTGTCATTTCTCTTGAAGCGGTTGAAGAGGTTGCGAAGGACACTGATTCTCTGATCTCTCTGGGTTGAGACGCCTTCATTGACCTTGGAGAGCCAGTCCCAGACCAGCTTAGATGTTTTCAAAGCACTCACACGGCCATACTGTCCTTTTGTCAGATGACCACAGATGATATTCTTGGCAGTAGAGTCCAGTTGAACGAATTTCTTGACATCAGCAGCAGTGACACCTTCTCCAGCCTTGGGAACGCCGTTCTCAACGACATACCATAGGTCGACGTCAATGGCTTCAAGATGCATGTGCATCTTATTCTTCCAGTAGGGATATTCAGTTCCATCGAAGACGGGGCACGCAGCGGAGACTTTAATTATCCCTGCAGTCGACATAGCTAAAACTCCAGGTGGTTAAACCGAATCACACAGAACAAGGGAGCACCTTGCTCTGATACCAATTGAAAGTGCGTTATATCGACTAGAGGAGGGATGAATAGGCGATTTTTATGAAAGTCTTCAAAACGTGGGAGTTATGAAGACAAACGATAGAAATAAACCTAATACCCTGCAGCGGAAGGTAGACTACACTAGGCAAGCCATAGTCAAGTATTCAATAGAGTGAAAGCACAATGACTAATAGCAGCAATGTAGTAAGTATCAGGTAGGAAGATATTGTGAAGTCAGACAGAACACGCAGTCACTCAGTGAAGACAAAAGATAGTGCAAACATACAATGACTTCACAAGGAGTAACAGTAAGTAAGGGGAAGGGAAGATGAAACCAGTGACTCGTTGAAGACAATGATTTGTTGGACCAGTTCCAGTTGCTGTGACAACTGTACGTCTGGTTGGGGCGGCTAGGTATTTAAACCTTAGGACACACAGTCCCGGACACCCAGTCCTAAACACGCAGCTCAGGACACCCAGTCCTCACCGTATTCCCCTTGAGCTAAGGTCACACAGACCTCGCCCAATCACTCTGGTAAGTCTTCAAGGTAGACTCCCAAACCTTCACAGACTTCGTTCACCGGCAATCCACAATGTCTCTTGGATGCTCAGAACGCGATGCCTAACCGGCTAGAGGATGCACAGTCCTCAAGTGTAATAAGTCTTCAGATCACACAGACAAGAAGACTTAAGTGATGCCTAATTCTCTTTGGCTCTGGGTGGTTAGGGCTTTATCCTCGCAAGGAATTCTCTCTCAAAGGATTCTAGGTGGGTTGCTCTCAAACGACAAAAGCCGTACTCTGAATCTGAGCAGCCAACCGTTTATGGTTGTAGGGGGTGGGCTACTTATAGCCACTTGGCAACCCGACCTGATTTGTCCGAAATGACCCTGGGTCACTAAGGAACTGACACATGTTCCAACGGTCAGATTTCAAACTCACATGGCAACTTTACTTGGGCTACAAGCAAAGCTGACTTGTCCGACTCTGGACAAGATTCGCTCTCATAGTCTTCACTCGAAGACATAGGTTTTTAGGTTAGGCATCACTTCAGTCATTCTGACTGGTTCTCTTGGACCCCACTTAACAGTACAGTGGTTCCTATGACTCAACACAAAAGAAAAAGAACTACGAAAGATCTAAGTCTTCGAGCTCCATAGGCTTCATGTGGTGTCTTCTCTTGTCATAGTCTTCAATGTGAATATCTTCATATACCACCTTTGACTTCAATGTCTTCATACATTTTTAGGGGTCATCTCTGGTAGGAAAACCGAATCAATGAGGGACTTCTACCCGTGTTATCCTGCAATTCTCACAAACACATTAGTCCCTCAACTAGGTTTGTCGTCAATACTCCAAAACCAACTAGGGGTGGGACTAGATGCACTTACAGTTATGAATGTTTGACAAGCTTAGTATGATTACTACTTGATAGTTTAGTGCACCATGCTTTACGGCTTAGAACCGGGACTTCAAAAATGTTTTGAACGCCACAGAGCATATGAGATGTTCCAAGAGTTGAAATTGGTATTTCAGACTCATGGCCATGTCAAGAGGTTCGAGACCTCTGACAAGTAATTTGCCTACAAGATGGAGGAGAATGGCTCAGCCAGTGAGCATGTACTCAGAATGTCTGGGTAGTACAATCACTTGAATCAAGTGGGAGTTAATCTTCCAGATAAGATAGTGATTGACATAGTTCTCTAGTCACTATCACCAAGCTACTAGAACTTCGTGATGAACTATAATATGCAAGGGATGACAAAAACGATTCCCAAGCTCTTCGCGATACTGAAATCAGCGAAGGTAGAAATCAAGAAAAAGCATCAAATGTTGATTGTTGACAAGACCACTAGTTTCAAGAAAAAAGGCAAAGGAAAAGAAAGGGAACTTCAAGAAGAATGACAAGCAAGTTGCCACTCCCATGAAGAAACCCAAAGCTAGACCTAAGCCTGAAACTGAGTTCTTCTACTGCAAAGGGAATGGTCACTCGAAGCGGAACTACCCCCAAATACTTGGCGGATAAGAAGGATGGCAAAGTGAACAAAGGTATATTTGATATACATGTTATTGATGTGTACTTTACTAGTGTTCATAGTAACCCCAGGGTATTTGATATCGTTTCAGTTGCTAAGATTAGTAACTCAAAATAGGAGTTGCAAAATGAACAAAGACTAGTTAAGGGCGAGGTGACGATGTGTGTTGGAAGTGATTCTAAGGTTGATAAGATCACCATCGCACACTCCCTCTACCTTCAGGATTAGTGTTGAACCTAAATGAATGTTATTTGGTGTTTGCGTTGGGCATGAATATGATTGTATCATGTTTATTGCAAATACGGTTATTCATTTAAGTCATAGAATAATTGTTGTTTTGCTTACATGAATAAAACCTTCTATGGTCATACACCCAGTGTAAATGGTTTATTGAATCTTGATCGTAGTGATACCCATATTCATAATATTGATGCCAAAAGATGCAAAGTTGATAATGATAGTGCAACATATTTGTGGCACTGCCGTTTAGATCATATTGGTGTAAAGCGCATGAATAAACTCCATGCGAATGGACTTTTGGAATCACTTGATTATGAATCATTTGATGCTTGCAAACCATGCCTCATGGGCAAGATGACTAAAACTCTGTTCTCCAGAACAATAGAGCAAGCCACTGACTTATTGGAAATAATACATACCGATGTATGTGGTCCGATGAGTGTTGAGGCTCATGGCGGGTATCATTATTTTTTGACCTTCATAGAGATTTGAGCAGATACGGGTATATCTACTTAATGAAACACAAGTCTGAAACATTTGAAAAAGTTCAAAGAATTTCAGAGTGAATTGGAGAATCATCGTAACAAGAAAATAAAGTTTCTACGATATGATCGCGGAGACGAATATTTGAGTTACGAGTTTGGCATTCATTTAAAACAATGTGGAATAGTTTCACAACTCACGCCACGTGGCACACCACAGCGTAATGGTGTGTTCGAACATCGTAACCTTACTTTATTAGATATGGTGTGATATATGATGTCTCTTACTGATTTACCACTATCATTTTGGGGTTATGCATTAGAGACAGCTGCATTCATGTTAAATAGGGCACCATCTAAATCCGTTGAGACGACACCGTATGAACTGTGGTTTGGCAAGAAACCTAAGCTGTCGTTTCTTAAAGTTTGGAGTTGCAATGTTTATGTGAAAAAGCTTCAGCCTGATAAGCTTGAACCCAAATTGGAAAAGTGTGTCTTCATAGGATACCCAAAAGAAACTGTTGGTACACCTTCTATCATAGATCCGAAGGCAAGATATTTGTTGCTAAGAATGGATCATCCTTCTAGAGAAAGAGTTTCTCTTGGAAGAAGTAAGTGGGAGGAAAGTAGAAATTGACGAGGTAATTGTACCTCCTCTCGAATTGTAAAGTAGCTCATCACAGAAAACCATCCCCGTGATGCCTACACCAACTAGCGAGGAAGTTAATGATGATGATCATGAAACTTCAAATCAAGTTACTACTGAACCTCGCAGGTCAACCAGAGTGCGTTCCGCACCAGAGTGGTAGGTAATCCTGTTCTGGAAGTCATGTTACTAGACCATGACGAACCTACAAACTAGGAGGAAGCGATGATGAGCCCAGATTCCGCGAAATGGCTTGAGGCCATGAAATCTAAGATGGAATCCATGTATGAGAACAAAGTGTGTACTTTGATGGACTTGCTCGATGATCGGCAAGCCATTGGGAATAAATGGATCTTCAAGAGGAAGATAGAAACTGATGATAGTGTTACTATCTACAATGCTCGACTTGTTGCAAAAAATGTTTTCGACAAGTTCAAGGTGTTGACTACGATGAGATTTTCTCACTCATAGCGATGCTTAAGTCTGTCCGAATCATGTTAGCAATTGCCGCATTTTATGAAATCTGTCAAATGGATGTCAAAACTGCATTCCTAAATGGATATCTTAAAGAAGAGTTGTATATGATGCAACTAGATGGTTTTGTCGATCCTAAAGGTGCTAACAAAGTGTGCAAGCTCCAGCGATCCATTTATGGACTGGTGCAAGCATATCGGAGTTGGAATATACGCTTTGATGATGTGATCAAAGCATATGGTTTGATACAGACTTCCAGAGAAGCCTGTATTTACAAGAGAGTGAGTGGGAGCTCCGTAGCATTTCTGATATTATATGTGGATGACATATTGTTGATCACGAATGATATAGAATTTCTGGATAGCATAAAAGGATACTTGAATAAGATTATTTCAATAAAAGACCTCGGTGAAGCTGCTTATATATTGAGCATCAAGATGTATAGAGATAGATCAAGATGCTTGATAGGACTTTCACAAAGCACATACCTTGACAAGATTTTGAAAGAGTTCAAAATGGATCAGTCAAAGAAAGGGTTCTTACATGTGTTACAAGGTGTGAAGTTGAGTAAGACTCAAAACCCGACCACGGCAGAATATATAGAGAGAATGAAAGTCATTCCCTGTGCTTCAGCCAAAAGTTCTATAAATTATGCTATGTTGTGTACCAGACCTATTGTGTACCTTACCATGAGTTTGGCAAGGGGGTACGATAGTGATCTAGGAGTGGATCACTGGACATCGGTCAAAGTTATCCTTAGTTACCTAAGAGGACTAAGGAAATATTTCTCGGTTATGGAGGTGATAAAGATAAAGAGTTCGTCGTAAAGAGTTACGTCGATGCAAGCTTTGACACTAATCCAGATGACTCTAAGTCTCGATCTGGATACATATTGAAAGTGGGAGCAATTAGCTAGAGTAGCTCCGTGCAGAGCATTGTAGACATAGAAAATTTGCAAAATACATATGAATCTGAATGTGCCAGACCCGTTGACTAAACTTCTCTCACAAGCAAAACATGATCACACCTTAGTACTCTTTGGGTGTTAATCAAATAGCGATGTGAACTAGATTATTGACTCTAGTAAACCCTTTGGGTGTTGGTCACATGGCGATCTGAACTATGGGTATTAATCACATAAAGATGTGAACTATTGGTGTTAAATCACATGGCAATATGAACTAGATTATTGACTCTAGTGCAAGTGGGAGACCGAAGGAAATATGCCCTAGAGGCAATAATAAAGTTGTTATTTTATATTTCCTTATATCATGATAAATGTTTATTATTCATGCTAGAATTGTATTAACCAGAAACTTGATACATGTGTGAATATATAGACAAAACACTGTGTCCCTACTAAGCCTCTACTAGACAAGCTCGTTAATCAAAGATGGTTAAGTTTCCTAACCATAGACATGTGTTGTCATTTGATGAATGTGATCACATCATTAGGAGAATGATATGATGGACAAGCCCCATCCCTTAGCTTAGCATAATGATTGTTAAGTTTTATTGCTACTGCTTTCTTCATGTCATATACATATTCCTTTGACTATGAGATTATGCAACTTCCGAATACCGAAGGAATACCTTGTGCGCTATCAAATGTCACAATGTAACCGGGTGATTATAAAGATGCTCTACAGGTATCTCCAAAGGTGTTTGTTGGGTTGGCATAGATCGATATTAGGATTTGTCACTCCAAGTATCAGAGAGGTATCTCTGGGCCCTCTCGGTAACTCACATCATAATAAGCCTTGCAAGTGATACGTCTCCAACGTATCTATAATTTTTGATTGTTCCATGCTATTATATTATCTGTTTTGGATGTTTAATGGGCTTTAATATGCTCTTTTATATTATTTTTTGGACTAACCTATTAATCGGAGGCCCAGTGCCAATTACTGTTTTTCCCTATTTTAGAGTTTTGCAAAAAAGGAATATCAAATGGAGTCCAAACGGAATGAAACCTTCATGATGATCTTTCTTGGACCTAAAGTAAACTAGAAGACTTGGAGATGAAGTCGACGACGCAACGAGGCGGCCACGAGGTAGGAGGGCGTGCCCAGGGGGGTAGGCGTGCCCCCCACCCTCGTGGGCCCCTCGTAGCTCCACCAATGTACTTCTTTCACCTATATATACTCTTATACCCTAGAAACATCAGGGGTAGCCATGAAACCACTTTTCCACCGCCGCGACCTTCTGTACCTGTGAGATCCCATCTTGATGCCTTTTCCGGCGATCTGCCGGAGGGGGAATCGATCATGGAGGGCTTCTACATCAACACCATAGCCTCTCCGATGAAGCATGCGTAGTTTACCACAGACCTTCGGGTCCATAGTTATTAGCTAGATGGCTTCTTATCTCTCTTTGATCTTCAATACAAAGTTCTCCTCGATGTTCTTGGAGATCTATTCGATGTAATGCTCTTTTGCGGTGTGTTTGCCGAGATCCGATGAATTGTGGATTTATGAACTTGATTATCTATGAATATTATTTGGTTCTTCTCTGAATTCTTATATGCATGATTTGATATCTTTGCAAGTCTCTTCGAATTATCGGTTTAGTTTGGCCTACTAGATTGATCTTTCTTGCAATGGGAGAAGTGCTTAGCTTTGGGTTCAATCTGGCGGTGTCCTTTCCCAGTGACAGTAGGGGCAGCAAGGCACATATTGTATTGTTGCCATCAAGGATAAAAAGATGGGGTTTATATCATATTGTTTGAGTTTATCCCTCTACATCATGTCATCTTGCTTAAAGCGTTACTCTGTTCTTATGAACTTAACACTCTAGATGCATGCTAGATAGTGGTCGATGTGTGGAGTAATAGTAGTAGGTGCAGAATCGTTTCGATCTACTTGACAGGGATGTGATGCCTATATTCATGATCATTGCCTTAGATATCTTCATAACTATGCGCTTTTTTATCAATTGCTCGGCAGTAATTTGTTCACCCACCGTAATACATGCTATCTTGAGAGAAGCCACTAGTGAAACCTATGGCCCGCGGGTCTCTTATTATATTGCATCTCTTTTATCTACATCGCCACTCGTTTACTATTTTGCAATTTTTACTTTCCAATCTATACAACAAAAATACCAAAAATATTTACTTTACTATCTTTATCAGATCTCACTTTTGTGACTGACAGTGAAGGGATTAACAACCCCTTTATCGTGTTGGTTGCAAGGTTCTTGATTGTTTGTGCAGGTACTGGGTGACTTGTGCGTTGTCTCCTACTGGATTGATACCTTGGTTCTCAAAAAGTGAGGGAAATACTTACGCTACTTTGCTGCATCACCCTTTCCTCTTCAAGGGAAAACCAACGCATGTTCAAGAGGTAGCAGCAAGAAATGTGACTAATGAGTTATTTGCGGGATGCTGCATTACGGAACTAGTAAAGAGACTTGCCAGTGACGAGATTGAACTAGGTATAGAGATGCCGACGATCGAATCTCGGGCAAGTAACATACCGATGACAATGGGAATAACGTATGTTGTCATTACGGTATGACCGATAAAGATCTTCGTAGAATATGTGGGAACCAATATGAGCATCCAGGTTCCGCTGTTGGTTATTCACTGGAGAGGTGTCTCGGTCATGTCTACGTAGTTCTCGAACCCGTAGGGTCCGCACGCTTAACGTTCGATGACGATTTTGTATTATATGAGTTATGTGATTTGGTGACCGAATGTTGTTCGGAGTACCGGATGAGATCACGGACATGATGAGGAGTCTCGAAATGGTCGACAGGTAAAGATTCATATATTGGACGATGATATTCGGACACCGGAAGTGTTCTGGGGGTACCGGGTGCATATCGGGTCACCGGAAGGGGTTCCGAGCGTCCCCCCGGCAACTACATGGGCCTTAATGGGCCAAGAGGGGGACAGACCAGCCCCTACGGGGCTGGTGTGCCCCTCTCATATGGGCTGGCCAAATTGGAGTAGAAAAGGGGAAGGAGGAAAGGAAAAAGGGAATAGGATTCCCCCTTCCCCCTCTTCCCTTCCTACTCCGAACAGGAATAGGAAAGGGAGGAGGCCGAATTGGGAGGACCCCAAGTAGGATTCCTCCAACTTGGGGCGCCCCCTTGGCTGCCTCTCATCCCCTCCAACCTATATATATGAAGGGGGCACCGCTAGAACACACACCAACAACTGTTAGCCGTGTGCGGCGCCCCCCTCCATAGTTTACGCCTCCGTTCATATCTTCGTACTGCTTACGTGAAGCCCTGCGCGGATCACTTCACCATCACCGTCACCACGCCATCGTGCTGATGGAACTCTCCCCCGACACTTTGCTGGATCAAGAGTTCGAGGGACGTGATGTCTCTTACGCAACTTTATTTTTGTACGCACATGTTGGGCCTCCAAGTGCAGAGTTTTGTAGGACAGTAGCAATTTTCCCTCAAGTGGATGACCTAAGGTTTATCAATCTGTGAGAGGTGTAGGATGAAGATGGTCTCTCTCAAACAACCCTGCAACCAAATACAAGAAATCTCTTGTGTCCCCGACACACCTAATACAATGGCAAATTGTATAGGTGCACTAGTTCGGCGAAGAGATGGTGATAAAAGTGTAATATGGATGGTAGAAATATATTTTTATAATCTGAATAAATAAAATCAGCAAGGTACCAAATAGTAAACGGGCACAAAAACGGTATTGCAATGCTTCAAAATGAGGCCTAGGGTCCGTACTTTCGCTAGTGCAATCTCTCAACAGTGCTAACATAGTTGGATCATATAATTATCCCTCAAAGTGCAACAAAGAATCACTCCCGAGTTCCTATTAGCAGAGAACAAAAGATAGAAATTGTTTGTAGGGTACGAGACCACCTCAAAGCTATTATTTCCTCTCGATCTATTCAAGAGTTCGTAATAAAATAACGCAAAGCTATTTTTTCCATTCGATCTGTCCTAGAGTTTGTACTAAAATAACACCAAAACATATTCATATTCATAATACTCAATCCACACAAACAACTACAAAGAGACCCCAAAGATTCTATCAGAGAAAAGATAATAAAAACATGCATCAACCCCTATGCATAGATTACCCCAATATCACTGCGGGAATCCGCAAGTTGAGTGCCATAGTATATCAAGTGAATCAATATGATAACCCATTGTCACCTCAAGTATTCATACCGCAAGACATACATCATGTGTTCTCAAATCTGAACATTCAATCCGACATGACAAAACTTCAAAGGGTAAAGACTCAATTCACCACAACAAGAGTATAGAGGGGAGAAACATCATATGATCCATCTATATTAACCAAGCCTATGATATAGATCACGAGAGAGAGAGAGAGAGATATTAAACACATAGCTACTAGTACAAACCCTCAGCCCCGAGAGTGGACTACTCCCTCCTCATCGTGGTGGCCGCCGGGATGATGAAGATGGCCACCGGAGATGATTCCCCCCTCCGGCAGGGTGTCGGAACGGATCTGGATTCATTTTCGGTGGCTATGGAGCCTTGCGGCAGCGGAACTTCTGATCTAGGTTAACCCCGAAGGGTTTCGGAATATTTGGGAATTTATAGTGCAAAGAGGGGGTGCGGGAGGCCACCGAGGTGGGCACAACTCACCTGGGCGCGCCAGGGGGCCCTGGCGTGCCCTGGTGGGTTGTGCCCCCTCGGGGCACCGCCCAGGTGCTTCTCTGGCCCATCGGGAGTATTCTAGTCCATAAAAAATCCACAAAAAGTTTCACGGTGTTTGGACTTTGTTTAATATTGATTTTCTGCAATGTAAAAAACAAGCAAAAAATAGCAACTGGCACTGGGCACTGGGTCAATAGGTTAGTCCCAAAAAATGATATAAAGTTGCTATAAAATGATTGTAAAACATCCAAGAATGATAATATATTGGCATGAATACTTCATAAATTATAGATACATTGGAGACGTACCAGCATCCCCAAGCTTAATTTGTACTCGTCCTCAAGTAGGTAAATGATAGAAAAAATTATGAAGTGTGAATGCTAGCAAAGTGCACAAGTTTGATAAATGATAATTTCAATCACTTTTCCTAGCATCGTAACGGCAGTTATTTCTTATAAAACATCTCATGTTATAGTAGCAACCAATTCACATGTTAAGGTTCAAACAATGAATTGTCTTGAAACCCAACAACCTATGTTCTCACTCACCAAGCAAATGCAATTCAACTTATTCAACAGAGTTTAAGTAAGAGCTCCACATACTTAACCATCATATAGTCTTCTATGATTGCTAACACTCACCCCGTACACATGAGCAAAACGTTTCAACCGGACACATAGAAAGAAAGGGGCTTATAATTTCGCCTCCCAACGTATTCACCTCAAGGGTGATGTCAACAATAATAACTCATGCTACCCATATCCAACTAGATATATGTGCCTAGATCTTTCCGCACCACATGATGCTTGCCAAAAGAGAAAAATAAAAAGGAATAGAGAGAAGAACTTTGACTCTTGCAAAAAAAGTAAATGCATAAAATTAAAAGATAGGCCCTTCGTAGAGGGAAGCAGAGGTTGCCATGCGCTTATTTGTTTGTATGCTCAATCCCTTAGTGTAAAAGAATGTCACGTTACATTTCCCCTTGTGATAGAGACCTTTATTATGAAGTTTGTCGCTTTTATTCTTCACCATCACAAGTTCGTGCAACGCTCAATTTTCTCTTACACTAAATGATCTCATATTTTTAGAAGCAATTTTTATTGCCTTTTTGCACCGATGACAACTTACTTGAAGGATCTTGCTCAATCCTTAGGTAGGTATGGTGGACTCTTGAAAATAAGATTTGGGTTTAAGGGTTTTTGGATGCACAAGTAGTATCTCTACTTGGTGCGGAATTTTTGGCTAGCAAAGATGGGGGCAAGCACCACATGTTGAAGGATCTATGACAATATAACTTCTATGTGAATATGAACAAAAATAAACCATTACGTTGTCTTCCTTGTCTAACGTCAACAATTTTGTCATATAATATTTTGATGGGGGCTCACAATCACAAAAGATTTCCATGATGGTATATTTATATGTGAAAGTTCTCTTCCTTATACTAATTATTCGTGAATTGCTTGTATGACCAATATTGTGATTGTCCTCAAAAGATTTCACTTTCTATACCCAATGTGAAGCTACCACTAGGCATGATATGATTTCAATTTCATGACGTCCAATTTATTCAAAAATTTACTCATAGGATATAAGTGAAGCACAAGAGTAAATGACATAGGAAAGAGCTTCGTTGACGGGATGTGAATGCCGCTTACTTAGCCTCCTTGGCAACTATTTGAGGACTCTATTTTAGTTAAAAACTCTCATATCTAAGTACTTTATTAAAACAAAAAGAAAAATAAAATAAAATGACAATCCAAGGATGGCACACATCATGTGAAGAAGCAAAAACTTAGGCTCAACTGATACTAACCGATAATTGTTGAAGAAGAAAGGTGGGATGCCTACCGGGGCATCCCCAAGCTTTGATGCTTGAGACCTCTTGAAATATTATCTTGGGGTGCCTTGGTAATCCCCAAGCTTGAGCTTTTGTGTCTCCTTAATTCCTCTCATATCACAGTTTCCCTAAATCTCGAAAGCTTCATCCACACAAAACTCAACAAGAACTCGTGAGATAAGTTAGTATAAACCAATGCAAAACCCTTATCATTCTCTACCGTAGAAAATCACTAAAATTGTTATTCAACATTTCATACTAAATGCCTTTGCATATTTAGTACTCACATCCTCAAATAGAATCATTAAACAAGCAAACATATGCAAACATAACAACAATC
The DNA here is from genome assembly GCF_003073215.2 of Triticum urartu. Lineage (NCBI taxonomy): Eukaryota > Viridiplantae > Streptophyta > Magnoliopsida > Poales > Poaceae > Triticum > Triticum urartu. The sequence continues at coordinate 403,807,182 of NC_053026.1, forward strand.
TGCCAAAACAGTACAGTCTGTAAAGAATGCAAGAGTATAAATAATTATTAAACTCCAAATATTATGAAAATTTTACACACTGTAGAAAATTTATCAGAGCTCATTTTGCAAAAAGTTTCAACATTTTATCACATTCTGAATTTTCTAGGGAATTTTGCAACAGCGGTAAACTTTCCGTTTTCAAACAGCAACATGTAAACTTGTAAAATAAGCATGGCAAAGGCTATCAATGCCACTTTTATTGAAATAAAAGATGCAAAACATTATTCTAAATAACAGAAAGCAAATCCTAACAAAATAAGTTGACGCTCCAAGCAAAACACATATCGTGTGACAAATGAAAACATAGCTCCAAGTGAGGTTACCGATAATGTTGGAGACGAAAGAGGGGATGCCTTCTGGGGCATCCCCAAGCTTAGTTGCTTGTATATTCCTTGAATATTACCTTGGTTTGCCTTGGGAATCCCCAAGATTAGGGTATTGTCACTCTTTATTCTCCTCATATCGACATCTCACCCAAAACTTGAAAACTTCAATCACACAAAACTTAACGGAACTTTGTGAGATAGGTTCGTATGATAAAGAGCAAAACATTTCACTTTTGGTACTGTCAAAGACAAGATTCATAATTGTTCTCACACAATGCCTACTGTAGCATATCATTTCCAGAAATTATATTGAGCAATATAAGCCATGGAAACTAAAAAACAAGCAAACTATGCATTGAAAACAGAATCTGTCAAAAACAGAACAGTCTGTAGTAATCTGTGTTCAAACCATACTTATGCTACTCCAAAAATTCTGAAATATTACAAAAACCTGAGAAATTTGTCAATTGATCTTCTTCAAAAAGAAGCAGCATTTTATCACGCTTCTGTGAAAAACTAGAATTGTTTTACTGAGCGCAAAAGTTTCTGTTTTTCAGCAAGATGAAATCAACTACCATCGTAAGCCATCCCAAAGGTCTTACTTGGAACTTTATTGAAACTAAAGCAAATAAACATGATTACTACAGTGGCCTAATCATGTGAACACACAAAAACAGTAGGTAAAAGTGTTGGGTTGTCTCCCAACAAGCACTTTTCTTTAATGCCTTTTAGCTAGGCATGATGATTTCAATGATGCTCGCATAAAAGATAAGAATTCAAACATGAAGAGAGCATCATGAAGCATATGACTAGCACATTTAGGTCTAACCCACTTACTATGCATAGGGATTTTGTGAGAAAACAACTTATGGGCACAAGAATCAACTAGCATAGGAAGGCAAAACAAGCATAACTTCAAAAATTTCAACACATAGAGAGGAAACTTGATATTATTGCAATTCCTACAAGCATAAGTTCCTTCGTCATAATAATTTTCAGTAGCATCATGAAGAAATTCAAAAATATAACCATCACATAAAGCATTCTTTTCATGGCACAAAAGCATAGAATACTTATTACTCTCCACATAAGCAAATTTCTTCTCATCAATAGTAGTGGGAGCAAACTCAACAACATAACTATCAAGAGAGTAAAAATTAAAATCATGATGACAAGTTTCGTGGTTATCATTATTCTTTATAACATACATGTCATCACAATAATCATCATAGATAGCAACTTTGTTATCATAGTCAATTGAAGCCTCATCCAAAATGGTGGATTCATCACTAAATAAAGTCATGACCTCTCCAAATCCACTTTCATCATTATAATCATCATAAATAGGAGGCATGCAAACATTATAACAAATTTGCACATCAAATCTTGGGGGACTAAAAATATCATCTTCATCAAACATAGCATCCCCAAGCTTATGGCTTTGCATACCATTAGCATCATGGATATTCAAAGAATTCATACTAACAACATTGCAATCATGCTCATCATTCAAATATTTTGCACCAAACATTTCATTGACTTCTTCTTCTAACAATTGAGCACAATATTTCAATCCATCATTTTCAAGAAATATATTATATAGATGATCAATAATATGATGCAACCTCAATTCCATTTTTTGTAGTTTTCTTTTATAAACCAAACTAGTGATAAATCAAGAAACTAAAAGATTCGATTACAAGATCTAATGACATACCTTCAAGCACTCACCTCCCCGGCAATGGCGCTAGAAAAGAGCTTGATGTCTATTACGCAACTTTATTCTTATAGACACGTGTTGGGCCTCCAAGCATAGAGTTTTGTAGGAGAGTAGCAATTTTCCCTCAAGTGGATGACCTAAGGTTTATCAATTTGTGAGAGCTGTAGGATGAATATGGTCTCTCTCAAACGACCCTGCAACCAAATACAAGAAATCTCTTGTGTCCCCAACACCCCCAATACAATGGCAAATTGTATAGGTGCACTAGTTCGGCGAAGAGATGGTGATAAAAGTGTAATATGGATGGTAGAAATATATTTTTACAATCTGAATAAATAAAATCAGCAAGGTAGCAAATAGGAAACGGGCACAAAAACGGTATTGCAATGCTTGAAAATGAGGCCTAGGGTCCGTACTTTCGCTAGTGTAATCTCTCAGCGGTGCTAACATAGTTGGATCATATAATTATCCCTCAAAGTGCAACAAAGCATCACTCCCGAGTTCCTATTAGCAAAGAACAAAAGATAGAAATTGTTTGTAGGGTACGGGACCACCTCAAAGCTATTATTTCCGCTCGATCTATTCAAGAGTTCGTACTAAAATAACGCAAAGCTATTTTTTCCGTTTGATCTATCCTAGAGTTCGTACTAAAATAACACCAAAGCATATTCATATTCATAATACTCAATCCACACAAAGAACTACAAAGAGACCCCAAAGATTCTATCAGAGAAAAGATAATAAAAACATGCATCAACCCCTATGCATAGATTACTCCAATATCACCGCGGGAATCCGCAAGTTGAGTGCCATAGTATATCAAGTGAATCAATATGATACCCCATTGTCACCTCAAGTATTCATACCGCAAGACATACATCATGTGTTCTCAAATCTGAACATTCAATCCAACATGAAAAAACTTCAAAGGGTAAAGACTCAATTCATCACAACAAGAGTATAGAGGGGAGAAACATCATATGATCCATCTATATTAACAAAGCCCATGATATAGATCACGAGAGAGAGATATTAAACACATAGCTACTAGTACAAACCCTCAGCCCCGAGGGTGGCCTACTCCCTCCTCATCGTGGTGGCCGCCGGGATGATGAAGATGGCCACCGGAGATGATTCCCCCCTCCGGTAGGGTGCCGAAACAGATCTAGATTCATTTTCGGTGGCTACGGAGCCTTGCGGCGGTGGTACTTCTGATCTAGCTTAACCCCAAAGGGTTTCGGAATATTTGGGAATTTATAGTGCAAAGAGGGGGTGCGGGAGGCCACCAAGGTGGGCACAACTCACTTGGGCGCGCCAGGGGGCCCTAGCACGCCCTGGTGGGTTGTGCCCCCCTCGGGGCACCCCCCAGGTGATGCTCTGGCCCATCGGGAGTCTTCTGGTCCATAAAAAATCCACAAAAACTTTCATGGTGTTTGGACTCCGTTTAATATTGATTTTCTTTGATGTAAAAAACAAGCAAAAAACAACAACTGGCACTGGGCACTGGGTCAATAGGTTAGTCCCAAAAATGATATAAAGTTGCAATAAAATGATTGTAATACATCCAAGAATGATAATATATTGGCATGAATACTTCATAAATTATAGATACGTTGGAGACGTATCAGGACGTCATCGAGCTGAACATGTGCAGAACTCGGAGGTGTCGTACGTTCTGTGCTTGATCGATCGGAATGAGAAGAAGTTCGACTACATCAACCGCGTTGTCAAATGCTTCTGCTTTCGGTCTACGAGGGTACGTGGACACACTCTCCCCCACTTGTTGCTATGTGTCTCCTAGATAGATCTTGAGTGAGCGTAGGATTTTTTTTTGAATTGCATGCTACGTTCGCCAACACAAGCAACCATGTCTTTCAAAATAGCAACGCTAAAATAAGTTATCCCTAACCCATTATGCTCAATCATCGATCCATTCATGAAACACACTCGGATATTAGTTACACCCAATGCTCAAGTATGATCATAGTTCCCCTTAGTTGGTGCTTTATCATAGAAGATGGATACTCAAATTAAAAATAAAAATTGCATTAAGTAAAAGAAAGGCCCTTCGCGGAGGGAAGTAGGGATTTGTAGAGGTGCCAGAGCTCAAAGCGAAAAAGATAGAGATAAAAACATTTTGGGAGGCATGTTTTTCCTGTCAACAAGAACAGTTGAGTGGTTCCCAATACTTTCCATGCTAGATATATCATAGGTGGTTCCCAGTCAGAAATTAAAGTTCATTCCTTTTCCAATGATACTTTCACTTTCCATGGCTAGCCGTATCCACGGGTGCCTTCTATACCAGCACTTTCGAAGGAATTTATTATTTGACAACATAAAGTAAATTCATTTTTTATTTCGGGACTGGGCATCCCTAATACCTTTGCCTTACTCTCGTGCAATGACAAGTGAATAAACACTCGTCGTGAGAATAACATATCTAGCATGGAAATATATTAGCCACCCCCTACCATTTCATGAGTGGTACGAGCACACAAAAGAGAAAATTATTTTGAAAATTAGAGATGGCACATACAAATTTGCTTAGAACGGCACAGAATGTAGCGATCAGACCTCAAATAGTCTGATCTCTATGCTCCGGTGTCATCCCTGGATCAGTAATGCTGACACCACACAGTACTCGAAGGATTTATAGCAGAGTAGCAATCACACACTTATTACATCGAGTGTCTCAAAAGAGAACTTATTACAATAAATATGGCTTAAGGCCATCTAATAACGATAACAGCGGAAGGCTTGGAAGATAAGTGAGTCCATCAACTCCAACGGCATCACTGAGTATAGAACCACGACCTAAAACTCCTTAAATCGTCGTCTGAAAAGTCTGCAACATTAACGTTGCAGCCTGAAAACGGGTCAGCACGTGGAATATGCTGGCAAGATAACACATAGAGAATAATGGAATGCAACAGCTATACTATATGCATATTTGGCTGGTGGAAAGCTCTATGGTTACAGTTTTTGTGTAAAGCCAATTTTTTCCTACTTCAAAGGAATAAATTAATTACTATCATGGTGGTTGTTAAACATTGAGAATGGTTGACAGCATTCTCAATCCCAATTAAGTATCATCATTAAAACCCAACAAAATTAATTTAGAGTAACATGTTGAGATTCACATGATAATCCAGGTACTAGATACCCAAGATGTCCATAACCGGGACACGGCTAACCATGATTAGTTCATAACACTCTACAGAGGTTTGCGCACTTTTCCCCACAAGACTCGATCGCCTCCGTTGGATTTCTCGCACTACATGGTGTTTGAGAAACGGATGACCGAGACATAGTCTTTCAGAAGCGCTAGCACCTTACGATCGGGTAGACCGTACCACCTACATCCCCTACATCTGCTAGTCTACCACCGTAAGAGTTCGCACAACTTAGTCAACTATGCCAGAGCCCATAATGGCTTGTGGCTGCACACGGAAGTTTCTAGTATGAATAATCTCATGATCCCTTTGAGCCTGGGTGGTGGTCCAAAAGAAAAACAGGCAAGTCCTGGAAACCCCAGGTGCCTCAATCCACCCAGATGTGTGTTTAAGTTGCCACCTTAGATAAACCATTAATTAACAATCTCACATCTGTCATGGATATCACTCACCCAATCCACGTCTACTAGCATAGCATGGCATAATAAGCAAGCGTAGAAGTAACTCCCAAAGGTTTGATAATAAACAGGTAATAGGTACTACCTCATCTACTTCCCATCCCACAATTTAATTAGATCCTAATCATGCAATGTGTGAGGATTGATCTAATGCAGTAAAACTGGGTTGTAGAAAAAGGTATGATCAAAGTGTTACTTGCCTTGCTAATAATCCGCGAAACCTAGAGATTCGAAGTAACAGGCGGCGCACTCCGGGTATTGTACCACAGACAAACAACAAGCATACAATAAGTACTCATCTAATGCACATGTAAAACTCAAATAGAAGATCTAACCAGAAAGTTCAACTTAAGAACCCTGGTTTGCAAAAAGAATCAAATCGAATGAAGCAAAAGAACTCAAACGGCGAAAGAAAACAACTTCGTTCTAGTAATCTGGATCTAGGGAAAATTTTACAGTAGCAAAAACATGTTTAAGTTGATTATTCTGAAAGAGGGTTTCGAGACGAAACTCCAGGCGCTTGAATCGCCTGATTCCGATAAACGAGCGAAAAGTTATACTAAAACGAAAATCAGATCAGAAATCGCGATCAAAAAATAACCGCGAAAAAATCCAATGAAAAAGAAAAACGATGAACAGAATTTTTTTTCAGCACGGAAAACAAGGCGGCGGCGAACGTCGGGCGGTGCGCAACTCCGGCGAGTCGGCGGCGGGGCGGCGGCGGCGGCAGCGGCGGCTAGGGTTAGGGCGGCGGTGGCGGGCTGCCTCGGCTCGGGCCTCGGGCGCGCCTTATAAAGGCCCCGGCCAGGCAGAGTCCTGGCCGAGTACGGCCCAAAGTCGGTTCCGCGTTTTTTTAATAATTCCGCTCGGAAGAAAAATAAAAAGAAATATAAACGGACTCCAAAAATCACGAAATAAATTTTCCCGGGTTTCTAAAATCGAGCCCGATAAAGTGAACATTTATTTGGGCCGTAAATGCAATTGTGAAAAACGCGCATTTTCCCTAAATTCAAATAAAATGCCGAAAAACTCCGAAATAAAACTTATTTGATTTTTTTATTAAATCCTCAATATTTCTATATTTTGGGAAAGTCATTTTATTCCCTCTCTCATATTTTTGTAATAGAAATAATTGATGATAAAATAAATAAAATCAAATGATCCTGTTTACATAATTTGAGAAAACGCAAATATGTAAATAACGAAATCCCCAACTCTCTCCGTGGGTCCTTGAGTTTCTTAGGATTTTCTAGGATCAAAACCAAAAGCAAAATAAAATATGATATGCAGGATGATCTAATGTATAACATTCCAAATTCAAAATTTGGGATGTTACATAGAAACACCGCATATAGGTAGGTATGGTGGACTCATATGGAAAAACTTGTTTAAAGGATTTTGGATGCACAAGTAGTGATCATACTTAGTGCAAAATGAAGGCTAGCAAAAGATTGAGAAGCGACCAACCAAGAAACGAAAACTCTCATAAGCGAGCATTAAGCATAATTAACACCGAATAATGCACCACAAGTAGGTTGTAATTTCATTGCATAACTATTGACTTTCGTGCTTGCATAGGGAATCACAAACCTTAACACCCATATTCTTACTAAAGCATAATTACTTATCACATCATCATATCTCAAAATTATTACAAGGAATCAAGTTTATTTTGTCCAATGATCTTCCTGAAAGTTTTTATTATATCCTCCTTGGATATCTATCACTTTGGAACTAATTTTCATGTGTTGCTTTTGATAAGCTCAAACAAATATAAGTGAAGATCATGAGCATAATATTTCTTCCTCTCAAAATAATTTAAGTGAAGCAAGAGATAATTTCTAAAAAAAGTTTACTAACTCTCGAATAAATCTAAGTGAAGCATGAGAGCATTTCTTCAAAAATACTAAAGCGCACCGTACTCAAAAAGATATAAGTGAAGCACTAGAGCAATTCCATAGCTCATAAAGATTTAAGTGAAGCATAGAGAGCAATTCTAACAAGTCATGGCATAATTTTGGCTCTCTCAAATAGGTGTGTCCATCAAGGATTCAAGACTTAAAACAAAAGGCAAAACAAGCAAAGACACATATCATACAAGATGCTCCAAGCAAAACTCATAGTATGTGACGAATAAAAATATAGTTCTGAGTAAAATACTGATGGTCGTTAGAAGAAAGAGGGGATGCACTCGGGCATCCCCAAGCTTAGTTGCTTGCTTCTCTTTGGAGAATAGCTTGGGATGCCATGGGCATACCCAAGCATAGACTCTTCTTACTCCTTATTCCTTCATCCATCATAACATCACCCAAAACTTGAAAACTCCAATCACACAAAACTCAACAAAACCTTCGTGAGATCCGTTAGTATAAGAAAGCAAATAACTACTATAAGTATTGTTGCAAACCCATTCATATTTTATTCTTGCATTATATCTAATGTATTCCAACTTTTCTATGGCAAAAACTCTTCAAAGGAAACCATAGAATCATCAAAACAAGCACACAATGCAAAGAAAACAGAATTTGTCAAAAAACAGAATAGTCTGTCGCAATATGGATATTTCAAATACTTTTGTAACTCCAAACATTCTTAAAAATTAGGGCCACGTGGGAAATTTTTATATTAATTTTCTGCAAAAATATTTGGTATTTTATCACTCTCCTGCTAAAAATGAGAATTATTTTCGTGAGCGCAAAACTTTCTGTTTTTCAGCAAGATCAAATCAACTATCACCCAACATGATCCTAAAGGCTTTGCTTGGCACAAACACTAACTAAAACACAAAAAACACAATCATAACAGTAGCATAATTGTGAAAACACTCAAGGAGAGAAATCAAAAGACAAAAATAAATTTTATTCATTGGGTTGCCTCCCAACAAGCGCTATCGTTTTACACCCATAGCTAGGCATAAAGCAAGGATCTATGTTTTGTTATCCTTCTCCTTAATTTCCTTAGAGGTACTTTTGCCATGAGGTTTGGTAAAAACAACTTAAAATATATTATCCATGGAAACCTTAGCACTATCAAGTTGCTTATCATTATAAGCTCTTTGATTTATCATGATCTATTCGAATTGCCGCGTCCTTGGTTATGGACTTCTTGGATGCTTACGTGGTACATAGACAACTTGAAGTGGATACTATAAAATGCTCAAGACAAGTCTGAGTGCTATGGATGGCCTTCTTTTAGGGAGACAGGAATGAATCCATAGTAGTGTATTCAAGTGGTGATTAGTGGACTCGTGTGCGCTTTCTCACCTCAAGGAAGTTACTCGTAGTCGTAGAACAGGATATCCACTGAGTCAAAGCTGGCTTGCTGCAGCCAAACCCCACATTGCCTTATTGATACTAATGCATGTATGCTAGGATCTGATGTAAGTCTTGCCGAGTACGTTTGTACTCACGTTTTCTTTATTTATGTTTTGCAGATGAGACTTATGTCTCACTAGTAGTTCCTCATGGACTTCGACGAGTAGCTTGTTACCTCAGCTACGATCTTGTACCCTTGGGAGGGTCTTGTAGATAGTCAGGCTTCTCGGTCTTTTCCTTTTGTAGTTGTTTGTACTCAGACATGTTATGCTTCCGTTGCTTGTATGCTCTGAATATGGGTCATGTGACCCCTATTTGTAATATAATGCTATGCTGGCTCTTTTGGGCCTTTATCTATATGAGTTGTTGAGTTATGTTGTGATGCCATGTTGTACAACACATACTTGCATGTTATCGTACGTGTAATGTGTATTGCTATGTGTGGGATCCGACACCTAGTTGTTTATTCTTGGTAGCCTTTCTTATGGGGAAATGTATCCTAGTGCTTCCACTGAGCCATGGTAGCTTGCTACTGCTTCAGAACACTTAGGCTGGCCGGCATGTGTCCTTCTTTGTTCTTGTGTCCGTCCCTTCGGGGAAATGTCAAGCGTTGTTCCTTTAAGTCCTTGTAGCTTGCTACGACTTGGGTTCATGTATGCATGTCCCTGTAAGTTAGTGCCACTTTGGATTCACGACTAGTCATGTCAGCCCGGTTTCTCTGTCATATGGATGCTAGCGACACTATCATATATGTGAGCCAAAAGGTGCAAACGGTCCTGGGCCAGGTAAGGTGGTACCCGTGGGATTACCGTGCGTGGGGCCGAAAAGTGATATGATGTCTTACATGCTAGATCAGTGTGACTTAGGATCGGGGTCCCGACACTGTGCCTCTTCACAGGGGGAAACCCATGATTTGTTTTGTTGAGTCCCTTTTGTAGTGTAGTGAGAATATGTCCAGTTTTAATTGCTATATCTGGTTGTTTGCAGCATGCCTTGTTTATTTCAGTTGTTCACAACGTGATGCTCTATATGTGCAATTATTTACTGTGCAGTACATTTCATCAATCCATTTTAAACATACTGATAGGAATGCATATATTTGCTTGCTGTTAAGCCTGTTATAGCTAGCATATGCCTCTTTTAAAGTTTTTAGAATGTTCGGTTGTTTGTAGTTAGCATATGTCCAGTTTCAAATGCTATCTTTCGTTGTTCGTAGTATGTCTTGTTTATTCCAGTTATTCACAACGTAATGTTCTATATGTGCAAGTATGAACTATGCAGTTCAATTTCATCAGTACCAGTTTCAACAATACCACTATGAATGACTACATTTGGTTGCTGCATCTTGTAGTTAACACGCCTTTCCATTTTTATTTAACAATAACCAGTGTACCTAGACCGGCACAATACCAGTTTGAATGACTATGTTTGCTTGTTGTTAAATGTTAGGCCTGTTGTAGTTAGCACACCTTTCCACTTGTTTTGCTTTACTAGCATGCTTAAACCTGCACACTGAAGCTATCTTTTGGAGATTATTTTGTCTGCCATGGATAATTTTGGTTGATGTTTAGGCTGTTGTGCTTAAGATGCTTCTCGATGTACCTACACAGGACAATTTTGGGAACGACTGCTATTTTCCATCGAGGTTAGTTTCATCCCACGGCTTATATATGCTCACTGTTCAGGATATCGGTAGCTGGTACCATATAGGCTGGCGGCTGATAAGGGACTAATCGGTGAATCGGACTTTTAACTGAATATATTTGCAACCCATTTATCGTTAGGTTAACTAGGGCCATATGTAATATATCTGAGGCTACATAGCTACATGCACTGTACTTAATGTCTAAATATGCAATCCTAGGCTACATAGCAACAAGCAAGAGTGATACATTAATGTTCTAATGATGTCTAGATATACGTAGAAGAGCAGCAGAAACAACAACAACAACAACACAACCCTGTTTGGATACTCAACTTAGTTAGAGATTAGAGTTAGTTTCTAGCTCATGACTAACCCTGAACTAACTCCATCCGAAAGGTTGTTTGGATGGCAGGGCTAGATTGGCAATAAATGCACTAGGAGAACTAGATCCAATTAGCACCTCCTGGGTTGGATATGTTTTTTGGGTGGGTTATAGATGCAACTAGCTCAAACTAGCCCTCATGTTTAGATATACTTTAGATCTATTTGAGCCCGAACTAGCTCAAACTAACTGTAACCCATGGATACAGCAGTAGTTAATCAGCCGATAATTTGTAAGAATGCACTAAACTCCTTCCGGCCCATAATATAAGATGTTAATTCATCTAATATGTGAGTATATTGGATGTTATAACATACTCCCTCCGTTCCTAAATATTTGTATTTTTAGAGATTTCAAATGGACTACCACATACGGATGTATATAGACATATTATAAAAGAGTGTTGTACTACATCATTGTGCAATTGTTGTTTAGCTTTTAATATTAACTTGGTGCTTTTAGGTACATATGTCATTGGTAAAGATCCGCGCTTCGCCCATTTCTGTGCATGGGGCAATGAGATATCGATGAACCAACATCAAGTGAGGAAGCTGATAAAGATTGTTAATAAAATGGGATCAAAGATGGCAATTAAACTATTTGTTTACACTTTATCCAAGACAATAGCGAACTGTAGGATGGTAAGTAAGAACTCTGCAGTCTTCTTTTTACTGCCCATAATGAGTTGTGTCAAATGACAATGTGTGAATCTTTTTTCCTTTGCAATGGTTTCCAAAGCAGTTTACTCAAGATTACCTCTCAAACTACATGATTGGTGGGCATGCAAAGGTTGAAGTATTTCTACCAGAACATGATGATTATCTAGATGTTTTCATGAAGACCGTGAAGGATGGGCGGTCGGCCATCACAAGGGGTTGGACTAGAGTCGTGCGTGCCTTCTGCATGGAGGAGGGCACAATATGGGCATTCCGCTTCACCTTGTTTAACAACCAGAATATATTTCGCCTCTTTCGTTACCAACTTTAAGCACAAGTATACAACTGTGGTTCATCATTTTTTATTTGGTTCTTATGTAATTCTTGAACATACGTACCTATGAACTGAATAATGCATTGGTTGTTTGAACCTGATGGATACGAATAAAGCTGTAGCATACATTCAAATTCAAATTCAAATCCGGTACAATTTGAAATAGCAGCAATTAAATTACGGTGAAATTACGCTCTCTAGGTTGTTACGGCACACGTGGTTGGTAAAACACAAACGTTTGTGATATACACCATAATCTAAGATGGTTCACAGAGAGGAAACATGTGCAAGCATGCACACAGTTGCCGTTTGCAAAGCGTGTGCGATGTCAGAGAATATCAAAAACAGTGCTGGCAAACTAAACGTTTTTGTTAGTTGCCTTATCGTACACGATTCGCAACCATGAACTGTTTCTGATGAAGTATGCATCGTAAACGTTGCACCACAGAATAGCGTGTGCGATAGTTGTCGTGTACGACGATGTTACGACGGTCTGACACTTCGTAATCCTGTCCGACACTCGTACGACGATTAGCTAATCTTCTTAATAGTGAACCGTTTGTGATGGGCCGCGCATCATACACGTTCTATAATAGTGAACCATTTGTGATGGGCCGCGCGTCGTAAACGTAGCACCACAGAATACCGACTATGATGGCAATGCAAGCAGAAATGAGTAGGAGTACTATAGGGGCCCTATTCCCGATGGTTTCTGGATGGTGTGGGAAGGACCCCCCTATCGCCCACACTCACTTGGCGACGGTTCCAAATGTCATCGCAGAAAGGGGTTAAAAACCGTTTGTATAGCACCGACGCGCACCAATGTGTAGTCTATCCTCCACTGCATATCAATAGGTTCATTTCATCTGTTTGTCTTCAAAGACCTCATGTTTTGAAGACTTCCATAAAAATCGCCTATTCACCCCTCTCTAGTCGATAACTAGAACTTTCAGACAGCCACCATCAACATGATCTTTCGAAGACATGGCGCACACTCCAAGACACGATGAACCCTTGGCATGTTTATATTTTGATGTAACTGACCTAGGTGTAACCCTAGGTACCCTCGGTGTCTATATAAGCCAAGGGGGTTTAGATCGTAGAGGGAGATTCATTCACACATACGATCTCGAGGTAGATCAACTTGTACTCTGTACCACATCCACAATCAATATAATACAAGCATGATGTAGGGGTTTACCTTTTCGAGAGGGCATGAACCTGGGAAAACACTGTGTCCTTTCTTCGTCATGTTACCACCGTGCCAAGATCACCAGCTCGGGACTCCCAACCCAAAATCTGTTGGATTTAGCTCTATCACCAATGCCTCCTCCTGTCCATGATGTGCGACCAGGTAGCTGATAACCCACAAGTATAGGGGATCGCAACAGTTTTCATGGGTAGAGTATTCAACCAAAATTTATAGATTCGACACAAGGGGAGCCAAAGAATATTTGAAGGTATTAGCAGCTGAGTTGTCAATTCAACCACACCTGGAGATTAATTATCTGCTGCAACGTGATTAGTAGCAAAGTAATATGATAGTTTTGATAATAGTAGCAGCAGCAATGGTAACGGTAACAGTGATAACAGTAGTTTTGTAACAAGTGCAACAGTAATGATAGCAGTAGTAACTTAGCAAGAACAATATAAGATAAATTCGTAGGAATTGGATCGGTGACTTTTTGGTTGATATTCATCATGAGACAGTTATAACCTAGGGCGATACGACACTAGCTCCAGTTCATCAATATAATGTAGGCATGTATTCCGTAAATAGTCATACGTGCTTATGGAAAGAACTTGCATGACATCTTTTGTCCTACCCTCCCGTGGCAGTGGGGTCCATACGGAAACTAAGGGATATTAAGGCCTCCTTTTAATAGAGAACCGGAAAAAAGCATTAACACACGGTGGATACATGAACTCCTCAAACTACGGTCATCACCGGGAGTGGTCCCGACTATTGTCACTCCGGGGTTGCCGGATCATAACACGTAGTAGGTGACTATAACTTGCAAGATCGGATCTAGAACATGGATATAATGGTGATAACATAAACGTTCAGATCTGAAATCATGGCACCCAGACCCAAAGTGACAAACATTAAGCATGGAAAAGTCATAGCAACATCAATCTTAGAACATAGTGGATACTAGGGATCAGGCCCTAACAAAACTAACTCGATTACATGATGAATCTCATCCAACTCCTCACCGAACAGTGAGCCTACGAAGGAATTACCCATTCCCGATGGGGAGCATCATGGAATTGGCGATGAAGAAGGGTTGGTGATGACGACGAATGAAGATCCCCCTCTCCGGAGCCCCAAACGGACTCCAGATCTGGCCTCCCGATGAAGAACAGGAGGTGACGGCGGCTCCGTCTCGTGGATCGCGATAATTCTTTCTCCCTGATTTTTTTCTAGAAAAATATGATTTTATAGCGTCGGTTTCAGGGTCTGCGGGGCCACCAGGTGGGGACAACCCACCTGGGCACGCCAGGAGGGGGGCGCCCTGGTGGGTTGTGCCCACCCAGGTGCCCCCCTCTGGTGGATCTTGGCTCCAGAAATTCTTATTTATTATATAAAATCCTCACAAAGTTTTGTTCCATTCCGAGAAGTTTTATTTCTCCACAAAAACAACACCATGGTAGTTCTGCTGAAAAAAGCGTCAGTCCGGGGTTAGTTTCATTCAAATCATGCAAATTAGAGTCCAAAACAAGAGGAAAGGCGTTAGGAAATGTAGATATGTTGGAGACATATCAACTCCCCCAAGCTTAAACCTTTGCTTGTGCTCAAGCAATTTAGTTGATAAACTGAAAGTGAAAAAGAAAAACTTTTACGAACTATTTTGCTCTTGTTTGCATAAATAAGCTTAAACAACACCCAGGTTTTCTGCCAACATTATAACTAACCATGCCAACAATAACTCTTAAAGATTATATTAACTCATATCAATAACATAATCAGCTAGCGAGCAATAATAATATATCTCAAATGGCAACACGTTGTCAAAACAACCATGATATAATATGACAATAGTGGTATCTCGCTAGCCCTTTGTGAGACCGTAAAACATAAATGCAGAGCACCTCAAAGTCCAAGCAGCGACTAAACATTGTAATTCATGGTAGAAAAGATCCAGTCATGATGCACCCAACATTAGCTACACATAATGCATGAGTCATGACAGTAGTACTCTCAGGTTCTGGCGCTTGTTTTAGAAGGTGATGACACGACATAAAAGTAAATAGATAGTCCATTCGCAGAGGGAAGCAGTGATTTGCAGAGGTGCAAGAGCTCAAGTTTTTAAAACAGAGGTAAATGATATTTTGAGACATGCACCCTTCTCATTTACTTCACGACTATCAGTTATCAATATCTTCCATGCTAAGCACACTAGTGGCGGTTCCCAAGCGATAAAAGTAAAGGTTTTGACTCCATTGGGAGTTTTTGTTTGATTATTTGTAACCTTTTTATGTTTGCAGTTTGGGACTGGGCATCCCTATTACCGCCCTTTTCTCGTGCGATGGAGAGTGAATGAACACTCGACCTAAGAATAACCCGCTTAGCATGGAAGATACCGACCACCTCATGTCGTCCCATGAATGATCCAGACACACAAAAAGAATATTTATTAGAAGTTTTTAGAGGTGGCATATGCAAATTTACTTAGGACGGTAGGGTAATACCGCATATAGGTAGGTATGGTGGACTCATCTGGAATAACTTTTGGGTTTAAGGTTTTGATGTACAAGCAGAATTCCCACTTAGTAGAGGCGAAGGCTCGCAATTAGATTGAGAAGCGGCCAACTAGAGAGCAGCAACGGTCATGAACATGCATTATGAA
Source organism: Triticum urartu (assembly GCF_003073215.2). Taxonomy (NCBI): domain Eukaryota; kingdom Viridiplantae; phylum Streptophyta; class Magnoliopsida; order Poales; family Poaceae; genus Triticum; species Triticum urartu. The sequence continues at coordinate 403,823,083 of NC_053026.1, forward strand.
TAAGTAACATTGGACACTAGCATGAGTAGGATATGAACACCATGAACATAAATATCATATAGGTTATGTTGGTTTTGATACAACTACATGCATGAACATGTGCCAAGTCAAGCCACTTGAACATTCAGAGGAGGATACCATATAATCATTGTAACATCCCAAATTTTCAATTTGGAATGTTATACATTAGTCCATCATTGCATATCATATTTTATTTGCATCTTAGAAATTCTATGCAACTCAAGGACCCACGGAGAGAGTTGGGGATTTCGTTATTTTCATATTTGAGTTTTCTCAAATTTTGAAAAGAGGATCGTTTGATTTTAGTTATTTTCTCTTCGAATATTTCTTTTATGACAATAAAAAGAGAGGGGATAAAATGACTTCCCCAAAATAAAGAAATATTGGAGATTTGAATTAAAATCAAATAAGGTTTTATTCAAAGTTTTTATCGCTATTTTATTTGAAATTAGGAAAAATATGCGTTTATCAAAATTGCATTAGAGGCCCAAATAAATGTTCACCTTGTCCGTTAGCTTTTAGAGGACGGGGAAAATTTATTTCAGGATTTTTGGAGTCCGTTTAATATTTATTTTCTTTATTTTTCTGACCGGAATTATTTTAAAAAAAGTCAACCGACCTAACTGGGCCGTGTCCCCCTGGGACACTAGCCCGGCAGGCCTTTAAAGCCGCGGAGGCCCGAGCCGCCAGAGCCTCGCCCGAAACCCTAGCCCCTGCCCTGCCTCGATATCCATGCTGCGCCGCCGCCGCCGGAGTTCGCCGCCTCGCCGCGCCGCTACCTCGCCGTCCGGCGCCGCCGCCTCGTCGTCCCGCACCGCCACCTCGCCGCCCCGTCGCCGGAGCCCACCGCCCCGCCGCCCGTCGCCATAGTTCGCCGCCGCTGCCGTTCCGGTCCATGAGGTAGCCGCCAGTTTTTAAAAAAACGATCGGTTTTATTTCGAAAACCTAGATTCGTTTTTTTGTTTAGATCGGTTCGGTTTTCTGTCGGTTTATTTATTTAGCAAACACTCATTCGTACGTTCGTTTTAACGAACGATTTTCACCCGTTAGCCACAGACAACGAACGTTTGTTCATTAGCCTGTTCGTTAGTTTTTTTATCAGGATTTTTCCGCGATTATTTTCGTCGCGGTTCCTACCCTAATCTTCGTTCTAGTATAACTTTTCGCTCGTTTATCGGAATCAGGCGATTCAAGCGCCTAGTTCTTTGTTTCGAAGCCTCTTTCCGTTTAACCAACTTGATCAAGATTTTACTGCTCTAAAAATTTGACTTAAGTCCATATTAGTAAACGGATCTTGTTTCTTTCGCAGTTTGAGTTTCGTTGCTTCGTTTGGTTTGATTCTTTTTGCAAACCGGAGTTCTTAAGTTGAACTTTCTGGTTAGACTCTTTATTTGAGTTTTACCCGTGCTTCTAGTTGAGTGCTTATTGTATGCTTGTTTGTTTGCGATAGAGTACCCGGAGTCCGAAGCGTGCTACTACGAGTCTCTAGGTTTCACGGATCGTCAGCAAGGCAAGTAACACTTTGATCATACCCTTTTACTACCCATTTTTACTGCATTAGATTAATCCTCAAACAATTGCATGGTTAGGATCTGATTAAACTGTGGGTTTTGGGAAGTAGATGAGGTAGTACCCATTACCTGTTTTATTATCAAACCCTTGGGAGTTACTTCTACGTTGCTTATTATGCTATGCTATGCTCGTAGACGTGGATTGGGTTTGAGAGTACTCATTACAGATGTGAGTTATTAATTAATGGTTCAACTTAAGGTCGCAACTTAAATTCACATCTATGTGTATTGCTTGTGGGCACCTGGAGAATCCAGTGTTGTCCTAGGATATCCCGGAGGACCTGTGTGATCATCCTACGGCCCGCCATACAGGCTCAAAGGGATCATAAGATTATTCATGCTGGAAACTTCCGTGTGCAGCCACAAGCCATTATGGGCTCTGGCATAGTTGAGTATGTTGGAAATATGCCCTAGAGGCAATAATAAAATGGTTATTATTATATTTCTTTGTTCATGATAATTGTCTATTGTTCATGCTATAATTGTGTTATCCGGAAATCGTAATACATGTGCGAATACATAGACCACAACACGTCCCTAGTGAGCCTCTAGTTGACTAGCTCATTGATCAAAGGATAGTCATGGTTTCCTGACTATGGACATTAGATGTCATTGATAACGGGATCACATCATTAGGAGAATGATGTGATGGACAAGACCCAATCCTAAGCTTAGCTCAAAGATCGTGTAGTTCGTTTGCTGTAGCTTTTCTGAATGTCAAGTATCACTTCCTTAGACCACGAGATTGTGCAACTCCCGGATACCGTAGGAGTACCTTGGGTGTGCCAAATGTCACAACGTAACTGGGTGACTATAAAGGTACATTACAGGTATCTCCGAAAGTGTCTGTTGGGTTGGCACAAATCGAGACTGGGATTTGTCACTCCGTATGACGGAGAGGTATCTCTAGGCCCACTCGGTAATGCATCATCATAATGAGCTCAATGTGATCAAGTGGTTGATCACGGGATCATGCATTACGGTACGAGTAAAGTGACTTGCCGGTAACGAGACTGAACAAAGTATTGGGATACCGACGATCGAGTCTCGGACAAGTAACGTACCGATTGACAAAGGGAATTGTATACGGATTGATTGAATCCTCGACATCGTGGTTCATCCGATGAGATCATCGTGGAGCATGTGGGAGCCAACATGGGTATCCAGATCCCGCTGTTGGTTATTGACCGGAGAGGCTACTCGGTCATGTCTGCATGTCTCCCGAACCCGTAGGGTCTACACACTTAAGGTTCGGTGATGCTAGGGTTGTAGAGATATTAGCACACGGTAACCCGAAAGTTTTTCGGAGTCCCGGATGAGATCCCGGACGTCACGAGGAGTTCCGGAATGGTCCGTAGGTAAAGATTCATATATAGGAAGTCTAGTTTCGGCCATCGGGAAGGTTTCGAGGGTCACCGGTATTATATCGGGACCACCGGAAGGGTCCCGGGGGTCCACCGGGTGGGGCCACCTATCCCGGAGGGCCCCATGGGCTGAAGTGGGAGGGTAACCAGCCCCTAGTGGGCTGGTGCGCCCCCCTTGGGCCTCCCCCTGCGCCTAGGGTTGGAAACCCTAGGGGAGGGGGGCGCCACCCTTGCCTTGGGGGGCAAGGCACCCCCTTTGGCCGCCGCCCCCCTAGGAGATTGGATCTCCTAGGGCCGGCGCCCCCCTAGGCGCCCTATATATAGTGGGGGAGGGAGGGCTGCACACCCAAGCCCCTGGCCTCTCCCTCTCCCTCCCGTGACACTCCTCCGTCTCCCAGCGCTTGGCGAAGCCCTGCCGAGATCACCGTTGCTTCCACCACCACGCCGTCGTGCTGCTGGATCTTCATCAACCTCTCCTTCCCCCTTGCTGGATCAAGTTGGAGGAGACGTCTTCCCAACCATACGTGTGTTGAACGCGGAGGTGCTGTTCGTTCGACACTTGGTCATCGGTGATTTGAATCACGTCGAGTACGAATCCATCAACCCCGTTCTCTTGAACGCTTCCGCGCGCGATCTACAAGGGTATGTAGATGCACTCCTCCCTCCCTTGTTGCTAGATGACTCCATAGATTGATCTTGGTGATGTGTAGAAAATTTTAAAATTCTGCTACGTTCCCCAACAGTGGTATCAAAGCCAGGTCTATGCGTAGTTACTATGCACGAGTAGAACACAAAGTAGTTGTGGGCGTCGATATTGTCAATTATCTTGCCGTTACTAGTCTTATCTTGATTCGGCGGCATCGTGGGATGAAGCGGCCCGGACCAACCCTTACACGTACGCTTACGTGAGACCGGTTCCACCGACTGACATGCACTAGTTGCATAAGGTGGCTGGCGGGTGTCTGTCTCTCCCACTTTAGTCGGATCGGATTCGATGAACAGGGTCCTTATGAAGGGTAAATAGAAATTGGCAATTCATGTTGTGGTTTTGGCGTAGGTAAGAAACGTTCTTGCTAGAAACCTATAGCAGCCACGTAAAAACTTGCAACAACAATTAGAGGACGTCTAACTTGTTTTTGCAGCAAGTGTTTTGTGATGTGATATGGCCAAAGGTTGTGATGAATGATGAATGATATATGTGATGTATGAGATTGATCATGTTCTTGTAATAGGAATCACGACTTGCATGTCTATGAGTATGACAACCGGCAGGAGCCATAGGAGTTGTCTTTATTTATTTATGACCTGCGTGTCAACATAAACGTCATGTAATTACTTTACTTTATTGCTAAAGCGTTAGCCATAGTAGTACAAGTAATAGATGACGAGACAACTTCAAGAAGACACGATAATGGAGATCATGATGATGGAGATCATGGTGTCATGCCGGTGACAACGATGATCATGGAGCCCTGAAGATGCAGATCAAAGGAGCAAATGATATTGGCCATATCTGATTGCATGTGATGTTTATCATGTTTTACATCTTATTTGCTTAGAACGACGGTAGCTTAAATAAGATGATCCCTCGTAATAATTTCAAGAAAGTGTTCCCCCTAAATGTGCACCGTTGCGAAGGTTCGTTGTTTCGAAGCACCACGTGATGATCGGGTGTGATAGATTCTAACGTTCGAATACAACGGGTGTAAGACAGATTTACACACGCAATACACTTAGGTTGACTTGACGAGCCTAGCATGTACAGACATGGCCTCGGAACACAGAAGACCGAAAGGTCGAGCATGAGTTGTATAGAAGATACGATCAACATGAAGATGTTCACCGATGTTGACTAGTCCATCTCACGTGATGATCGGACACGGCCTAGTTAACTCGGATCATGTTATACTTAGATGACTGGAGGGATGTCTATCTAAGTGGGAGTTCATTTAATAATTTGATTAGATGAACTTAATTATCATGAACTTAGTCTAAAATCTTTACAATATGTCTTGTAGATCAAATGGCCCACGTTGTCCTCAACTTCAACGCGTTCTTAGAGAAAACCAAGCTGAAAGACGATGGCAGCAACTATACGGACTGGGCTCGGAACCTGAGGATCATCCTCATAGCTGCCAAGAAAGATTATGTCCTAGAAGCACCGCTAGGTGACGCACCCGTCCCACAGAACCAAGACGTTATGAATGCTTGGCAGACACATGCTAATGATTACTCCCTCGTTCAGTGCGGCATGCTTTACAGCTTAGAACCGGGGCTCCAAAAGCGTTTTGAGAGACACGGAGCATATGAGATGTTTGAAGAGCTGAAAATGGTTTTTCAAGCTCATGCCCGGGTCGAGAGATATGAAGTGTCCGACAAGTTCTTCAGCTGTAAGATGGAGGAAAATAGTTCTGTCAGTGAGCACATACTCAAAATGTCTGGGTTGCATAACCGCTTGACTCATCTGGGAGTTAATCTCCCGGATGACGCGGTCATTGACAGAATCCTTCAGTCGCTTCCACCGAGCTACAAGAGCTTTGTGATGAACTTCAATATGCAGGGGATGGAAAAGAACATTCCTAAAGTATTTGCAATGCTGAAATCAGCAGAGGTAGAAGTCAAAAAGGAACATCAAGTGTTGATGGTGAATAAAACCACTAAGTTCAAGAAAGGCAAGGGTAAGAAGAACTTCAAGAAGGATGGCAAGGGAGTTGCCGCGCCCGGTAATCAAGCTGCCGGGAAGAAGCCAAAGAATGGACCCAAGCCCGAGACTGAGTGTTTTTAGTGCAAGGGAAGTGGTCACTTGAAGCAGAACTGCCCCAAATACTTAGCGGACAAGAAGGCCGGCATCACGAAAGGTATATGTGATATACATGTAATTGATGTGTACCTTACCAGTACTCGTAGTAGCTCCTGGGTATTTGATACCGGTGCGGTTGCTCACATTTGTAAGTCAAAGTAGGAGCTGCGGAATAAACGGAGACTGGCAAAGGACGAGGTGACGATGCGTGTCGGGAATGGTTCCAAGGTCGATGTGATCGCCGTCGGCACGCTACCTCTACATTTACCTACGGGATTAGTTTTAAACCTCAATAATTGTTATTTAGTGCCAGCTTTGAGCATGAACATTGTATCAGGATCTCGTTTAATATGAGATGGCTACTCATTTAAATCTGAGAATAATGGTTGTTCTATTTATATGAGAGATATGTTTTATGGTCATGCTCCGATGGTGAATGGTTTATTCCTAATGAATCTCGAGCGTAATGCTACACATATTCATAGTGTGAATACCAAAAGATGTAAGGTTGATAATGATAGTCCCACATACTTGTGGCACTGCCGCCTTGGTCACATAGGTGTCAAACGCATGAAGAAGCTCCATGCAGATGGACTTTTAGAGTCTCTTGATTATGAATCATTTGACACATGCGAACCATGCCTCATGGGTAAAATGACCAAGACTCCGTTCTCAGGAACAATGGAGCGAGCAACCAACTTATTGGAAATCATACATGCTGATGTGTGCGGTCCAATGAGTGTTGAGGCTCGCGGTGGCTATCGTTATGCTCTCACCCTCACTGATGACTTGAGTAGATATGGGTATGTCTACTTAATGAAACACAAGTCTGAGACCTTTGAAAAGTTCAAGGAATTTCAGAGTGAGGTTGAGAATCAATGTGACAGGAAAATCAAGTTCTTGCGATCAGATCGTGGGGGAGAATACTTGAGTCATGAATTTGGCACACACTTAAGAAAATGTGGAATAGTTTCACAACTAACGCCGCCTGGAACACCTCAGCGTAATGGTGTGTCTGAACGTCGTAATCGCACTCTATTAGATATGATGCGATCTATGATGTCTCTTACCGATTTACCGCTATCATTTGGGGGCTATGCTTTAGAGACTGCCGCATTCACTTTAAATAGGGCTCCGTCGAAATCCGTTGAGACGACACTGTATGAATTATGGTTTGGGAAGAAACCTAAGCTGTCGTTTCTAAAAGTTTGGGGATGCGATGCTTATGTCAAGGAACTTCAACCTGAAAAGCTCGAACCCAAGTCGGAAAAATGCGTCTTCATAGGATACCCTAAAGAAACTGTTGGGTATACCTTCTACCTCAGATCCGAAGGCAAGATCTTTGTTGCCAAGAATGGGTCCTTTCTAGAGAAATAATTTCTCTCGAAAGAAATAAGTGGGAGGAAGGTAGAACTTGATGAAGTATTACCTCTTGAACCGGTAAGTGGCGCAGCTCAAGAAAATGTTCCTGAGGTGCCTGCACCGACTAGAGAGGAAGTTGATGATGATCATGAAACTTCAGATCAAGTTGCTACTGAACTTCGTAGGTCCACAAGGACATGTTCCGCACCAGAGTGGTACGGCAACCCTGTCTTGGAAATCATGTTGTTAGACAACGGTGAACCTTCGAACTATCAAGAAGCGATGGCGGGCCCGGATTCCGACAAATGGCGGGAAGCCATGAAATCCGAGATAGGATCCATGTATGAAAACGAAGTATGGACTTTGACTGACTTGCCCGTTGATCGGCGAGCCATAGAAAATAAATGGATCTTTAAGAAGAAGATAGACGCGGATGGTAATGTGACCATCTATAAAGCTCGGCTTGTCACTAAGGGTTATCGACAAGTTCAAGGGGTTGACTACAATGAGACTTTCTCACCCGTAGAGAAGCTGAAGTCCGTCCGAATCATGTTTGCAATTGCCGCATTCTATGATTATGAGATATGGCAAATGGACGTCAAAACAGCATTCCTTAATGGTTTCCTTAAGGAAGAATTGTATATGATGCAGCCGGAAGGTTTTGTCGATCCTAAGAATGCTGACAAGGTGTGCAAGCTCCAACGCTCGATTTATGGGCTGGTGCAAGCATCTCAGAGTTGGAACATTCGCTTTGATGAGATGATCAAAGCGTTTGGGTTTATGCAGACTTATGGAGAAGCCTGTATTTATAAGAAAGTGAGTGGGAGCTCTGTAGCATTTCTCATATTGTATGTGGATGACATACTGTTGATGGGAAATGATATAGAATTCTTGGAAAGCATAAAGGCCTACTTGAACAAGTGTTTTTCAATGAAGGACCTTGGAGAAGCTGCTTATATATTAGGCATCAAGATCTATAGAGATAGATCGAGACGCCTCATTGGTCTTTCACAGAGTACTTACCTTGACAAGATATTGAAGAAGTTCAAAATGGATCAGTCAAAGAAGGGGTTCTTGCCTATATTGCAAGGTACGAGATTGAGCACGGCTCAATGCCCGACCACGGCAGAAGATAGAGAAAAGATGAGTGTCGTCCCCTATGCCTCGGCCATAGGGTCTATCATGTATGCTATGCTATGTACCAGACCTGATGTAAACCTTGCCGTAAGTTTGGTAGGAAGGTACCAAAGTAATCCCGGCATGGAACACTGGACAGCGGTCAAGAATATCCTGAAGTACCTGAAAAGGACTAAGGAAATGTTTCTCGTTTATGTAGGTGACGAAGAGCTCGTCGTAAAGGGTTACGTCGATGCTAGCTTCGACACAGATCTGGATAACTCTAAGTCACAAACCGGATACGTGTATATTTTGAATGGTGGGGCAGTAAGCTGGTGCAGTTGCAAGCAAAGCGTTGTGGCGGAATCTACATGTGAAGCGGAGTACATGGCAGCCTTAGAGGCAGCACAAGAAGCAGTCTGGGTGAAGGAGTTCATTACCGACCTAGGAGTCATACCCAATGCGTCGGGCCCGATGACTCTCTTCTGTGACAACACTGGATCTATTGCCCTTGCCAAGGAGCCCAGGTTTCACAGGAAGACCAGGCATATCAAGCGCCGCTTCAACTCCATTCATGAAAGTGTTCAAAATGGATACATAGAGATTTGTAAAGTACATACGGACCTGAATGTAGCAGATCCGTTGACTAAACCTCTCCCTAGAGCAAAACATGATCAACACCAGAACTGCATGGGTGTTCGATTCATCACAATGTAACTAGAATATTGACTCTAGTGCAAGTGGGAGACTGTTGGAAATATGCCCTAGAGGCAATAATAAAATGGTTATTATTATATTTCTTTGTTCATGATAATTGTCTATTGTTCATGCTATAATTGTGTTATCCGGAAATCGTAATACATGTGTGAATTCATAGACCACAACATGTCCCTAGTGAGCCTCTAATTGACTAGCTCGTTAATCGAAGGATAGTCATGGTTTCCTGACTATGGACATTAGATGTCATTGATAGTGGGATCACATCATTAGGAGAATGATGTGATGGACAAGACCCAATCCTAAGCTTAGCTCAAAGATCGTGTAGTTCGTTTGCTATAGCTTTTCTGAATGTCAAGTATCACTTCCTTAGACCATGAGATTGTGCAACTCCCGGATACCGTAGGAGTACCTTGGGTGTGCCAAACGTCACAACGTAACTAGGTGACTATAAAGGTACATTACAGGTATCTCCGAAAGTGTCTGTTGGGTTGGCACGAATCGAGACTAGGATTTGTCACTCCGTATGACGGAGAGGTATCTCTAGGCCCACTCGGTAATGCATCATCATAATGAGCTCAATGTGATCAAGTGGTTGATCACGGGATCATGCATTACGATACGAGTAAAGTGACTTGCCGGTAACGAGACTGAACAAAGTATTGGGATACCGACGATCGAGTCTCGAACAAGTAACGTACCGATTGACAAAGGGAATTGTATACGGATTGATTAAATCCTCGACATCGTGGTTCATCCGATGAGATCATCATGGAGCATGTGGGAGCCAACATGGGTATCCAGATCCCGCTGTTGGTTATTGACCGGAGAGGCTACTCGGTCATGTCTGCATGTCTCCCGAACCCGTAGGGTCTACACACTTAAGGTTCGGTGATGCTAGGGTTGTAGAGATATTAGCACACGGTAACCCGAAAGTTGTTCGGAGTCCCGGATGAGATCCCGGACGTCACGAGGAGTTCCGGAATGGTCCGGAGGTAAAGATTCATATATAGGAAGTCCAGTTTCGGCCATCGGGAAGGTTTCGGGGGTCACCGGTATTGTACCAGGACCACCGGAAGGGTCCCGGGGGTCCACCGGGTGGGGCCACCTATCCCGGAGGGCCCCATGGGCTGAAGTGGGAGGGGAACCAGCCCCTAGTGGGCTGGTGCGCCCCCCTTGGGCCTCCCCTGCGCCTAGGGTTGGAAACCCTAGGGGAGGCGGCGCCACCCTTGCCTTGGGGGGCAAGGCACCCCCTTTGGCCGCCGCCCCCCCTAGGAGATTGGATCTCCTAGGGCCGGCGCCCCCCCTAGGCACCCTATATATAGTGGGGGGGAGGGAGGGCTGCGCACCCAAGCCCCTGGCCTCTCCCTCTCCCTCCCGTGACACTCCTCCGTCTCCCAGCGCTTGGCGAAGCCCTGCCGAGATCACCGTTGCTTCCACCACCACGCCATCGTGCTGCTGGATCTTCATCAACCTCTCCTTCCCCCTTGCTGGATCAAGTTGGAGGAGACGTCTTCCCAACCGTACGTGTGTTGAACACGGAGGTGCTGTCCGTTCGGCACTTGGTCATCGGTGATTTGAATCACATCGAGTACGACTCTATCAACCCCGTTCTCTTGAATGCTTCCGCGCGCGATCTACAAGGGTATGTAGATGCACTCCTCTCTCCCTCGTTGCTAGATGACTCCATAGATTGATCTGGTGATGCGTAGAAAATTTTAAAATTCTGCTACGTTCCCCAACAGAGTAAGTTGCGTGAATCTCTCGAAAAGGTAGACTAGCAGATGTAGTGGGTTGTAGGTGGTACTGTCTATCCAGAGTAGAGAGTTAATGCTTCAGAAAGACTGTGTCTTGAATCTCCGACCATGGATGTATTCAAGTCTTGTGGGGAAAAGTGCGCAAACCTCTGCAGAGCGTATAAACTAATCGTGGTTAGCCGTGTCCCCGGTTATGGACATCTTGAGTATCTGGTTCTTGGATTATCATGTTGATCTCATCACTCTTAATATAATTTGATTGGGGTTTAGTGATGATGTTTAATTGGGATTGAGTTGGAGGAACCTTCTCAATGTTTAACAACTACCATGATAGTTAAATAAAAGTTATTCCTTTGTTGTAGGGAAAAAATTGGCTTTTCGCAAAAACATATTAACCATACAGCCTCCACCAGCCAAATTTTCATGTAGAGATAGCATTTATTCTGTTCATTACTCTTGTGTTACCTTGCCAGCGTATTCCATGTGCTGACCCGTTTCGGGCTGCAACGTTCATGTTGTAGACCTTTCAGACGACGAGAAAGGAGCCATAGGTCGTTGTCATTCACTCAGTGATGCCGTTGGAATTGATAGACTCACTTTATCTTCCAAGCCTTCCGCTATTATCGATTTTAGATGGCCTTAAGCCATATTTATTGTATTAAGTTCTCTTTTGAGACATTCGATGTAATAAGTGTGTGATTGCTACTCTGTTATAAATCCTCAAGTACTGTGCGTGTCAGCATTACCGATCCAGGGATGACACTGATGCAGAGAGATCAGACTGTTTGAGGTCTGGTCGCTACAAGATGGTATCAAAGCACACATTGACTGTAGGACACGACTACTAAGCTAAAACCCTAGATCACTACTCTCTTCTCATTTCTGACTCCTCTCCCTTTTCTACTCTTCAGGATGGCGGATGCAAGGAATAAGTTTACTCAACCGGATGAAGATACACCTTTTGGACGACACTTGAAGGAAGTTACTAAATGCCTGAACATCGGAATACCAAGATTCACCGGGACCTACAACACCACTCTACCAGAAGAGGAGCGCTGGATGATTCGAGTTCCAGTTCCATGAAGGACGTTCGCACCAGTCACTGAGCCCATAGAGTTTTCCTTTGACGCACCAACCTGGAGTCTAGGTAAGAGCATGGCAGCTCACATCACCATGGGACGCATTGGAGAAGTTTACCACAAGGATCTCAATGATACTATCTACTAGATTTGTGGGTGCCGCGATGAGAAATGGGAGATGATCAGCACCAGGAAGGGTAGGTCCATTGCAGCTTTCATCCAGGAGCTAAATCAGCACATTCATCAACATGAGAACCAGATGTGCGCAGGCATGATAGATCTGAAGAAGGAAATGACTAGGATCACGGAGCTGGAGGAAGAACTCAAGTCTACACGTGATGGATACGAGGAGGAAATGACGATACTAGTGGAGATGAATGACAATCTGACAAGGAAGCTAGGAGTATTCATGGGAGACCCCGCGCCGGGAGGAGAAGACGATGATTCCACTTGCCTAGAGAACTACATCATCATCGACAACACCGACTCGGACCCCGACGATAGCGATGATGACTATGTTGATGATGCTGGAGCAGATATTATGGAGTCTTCCACCGATCAATTTTTCTAGTCGACCACCATATCAGTAGTAGTGTTCCCCCATGTATGTAGATTAGTCCGAGAACATTGTAGCGATAGTTAGATCGATTGTATGCCCTTGTTTGAATGGATTGAAGTGACATGATTGTGTTTGTCTCATGTGCATATGGGTAGTGTTTTCTCACTAGACCTCATTCAATTCTATTCTCTTCCCTCCAAACCCTTAGATGCCTCTGAGACGTGACCCCAGATTTACTTTCCCACTGGAGCTCACTCAGTTGATCCAGCAGCAGAATGCCCTGATGCAGTTGTTAGTTCAGAACCAAGGCAACAACAACAACAACCCACCACCACCACTCCCAGTTGACAACTTAGCCCGTTTTCTGAGGTTGCAGCCGCCGGTGTTTTCCAGTAGCACCGAGCTGATAGTCGCAGATGATTGGCTCCGCAAGATTGGAAGGGAGTTGACCACTGCAGGATGCACAGATGCTGAGAAGGTGTGTTTTGCCGCACACTAATTGGATGGACCAGCAGCCTCATGGTGGGAGAATTACACAACCACTTTTCCTATAACCAATGTCACTTGGGATCAGTTTCAGCAAGCATTCCGTACTGCCCATGTATCAGCAGGAGCTATGGCCATGAAGAAGTGCGAGTTTCGCAACTTACACCAAGGAGGACGCATCGTTGGCTAGTATGTGGATGACTTTAGTAAGCTAGCACGTTATGCCCCAAATGGACATTATGTGTAACATCCCAAATTTTCAATTTGGAATGTTATACATAGATCATTCTTTGCATATCATATTTTGTTGCATCTCGTTCCGCGATCCTTGAAATCCTAAGCAACTCAAGGACCCTCGGAGAGAGTTGGGGATTTCCCTGTTTTCATATTTGAGTTTTATCAAATATTGAAACGAGGATTTTTGGTTTTAATTATTTTTCTCTCCGAAAATATTTCATATTAAAATATATGAGAGGAGATAATATGACTTCTCCAAAGTAAATGAATATTAGAGGAAAAATATTAAAATCAAATATTTGAATTTTATCTATTGCTATTTTATTTGAATTAGAAAAATTGCACATTTTTCAAAGTTGCATTTAGGGGCCAAGAAAATTTTCATCTTGTTCTAAATATTTTATTTAGACGGTCAAAATTTGTTTTGACATTTTTAGTTTTTTTATTTTATTTTCTAGGATTTATTTGGTTCCGGCGAAATTATTTAAAAAAACTCCCGGATGTAGGTTGGTATGGTCTGGCCGGAGTAAGGGGTTAATGCTTCTGAAAGACTGTGTCTCGGTCATCTGTTTCTCAAACACTATGTAGTGCGAGAAATCCAACGGAGGAGATCAGGTCTTGTGGGGAAAAGTGCGCAAACCTCTGCAGAGTGTATAAACTAATCATGGTTAGCCGTGTCCCCGGTTATGGACATCATGAGTATCTAGTACTTGGAGTATCATAAGTATCTCATCACTCTAAAATAATATTGTTGGGTTGTTAATTACTTTAATTGGGATTGAGTTGGAGGAACCTTCTCAATGATGTTTCAACTACCATGATAGTTAAATAAAATCTATTCCTTTGTTGTAGGGAAAAATTGGCTTTTCGCAAAAACCATAACCATAGAGCTTTCCACCAGCCAAATATGCATGTAGTGATAGCATTATTCTGTTCTTGCTCTACTGTGTTACTTTGCCAGCATATTCCATGTGCTAACCCATTTTCGGGCTGCAACATATTATGTTGCAGACTTTTCAGACGAGGAGTAAGGTTTGTTAGGTCGTTGCCGTGCAGCTCAGCTATGCCATTGGAGTTGATGGACTCACTTTATCTTCCAAGCCTTCCGATGTTATCGTATTAGATGGCCTTAAGCCATATTTATTGTAATAAGTTCCCTTTTGAGACATTCGATGTAATAAGTGTGTGATTGCTACTCTGTTATAAATCCTCGAGTACTGTGTGTGTGTCAGCATTACCGATCCAGGGATGACACTGAAGCACATAGACTTGACCGTTTAAGGTCGGGTCGCTACAAGATGGTATCAGAGCACACGCTGAGTGTAGGACATGACCACTAAGCTAAAGCCCTAGATCACTATTCTCTTCTCATTTCTGACTCCTCTCCATTTTCTACTCTTTAGGATGGCGCACGCAAGGAACAAGTTTGCACAACCGGATGAAGACGCACCTTTTGGACGACACTTGAAGGAAGTCACTAGGTACCTGAACATAGGAATACCAAGCTTCACCGGGACTTACAACGCCACTTTACCAGAAGAGGAGCAACGGATGATTCAAGTTCAAGTTCCAGGAAGGACATTCACGCCAGTCACTAAGCCCATAGAGTTTTCCTTTGATGCACCAACCCGGAGTCTAGGAAAGAGTATGGCAGCTCACATCACCATGGGATGCATTGGAGAAGTTTATCATAAGGAGCTTAAGGATACTATCTATCAGATTTGTGGGCGCCGAGATGAGCAATGGGAGATGATTAGCACCAGGAAGGATAGATCAATTGCATCTTTCATCCAGGAGTTAAACCAACACATTCGTCGCCAGGAGAACCAGATGTGCGCAGGAATGATAGACATGAAGAAGGCGATGACAAGGATCATGGAACTGGAGGAAGAACTCAAGGCTACACGCGAAGATTATGAGGAGGAAATCTTCATACTAGTGGATAAGAATGCCGACCTGACAATGAAGCTAGGAGTATTCCTGGGAGACCCCGCACCAGGAGGAGAAGACGAAGAACCCAAGGAGATTCGCCCGGAGGACTGCATTATCATCGACGACACCGACTCGAACCCCGACAATAGCGATGATGACTATGAAGACAAAGCTGGAGCAGACATCATGGAGTCTTCAACCGAAGAATATTTTTAGTAGACCACCACATCAATAGTAGTATTCCACCATGTAAAAAGTATAGTCTGAGCACTTTTGTAACGATAGTTAGATCGATTGTATGCCCTTGCTTGACTGATTGAGTGAAATGTTTGTGTTTGTCTCATGTGCGTATGGGTAGTGTTTTCTCATTAGACCTCATTCTATTCTAATCTCTCCCCTCTAAACCCATCAGATGCCTCCGAGACATGACCCCGGATTTACCTTCCACCGGAGCTCACTCAGTTGATCCAGCAGCAGAATACCCTGATGCAGTTGTTAGTTCAGAACCAAGGCAACAACAATCCACCGCCACCACCACCAGTTGATAACTTAGCCCGTTTTCTAAGGTTGCAGCCGCCGGTGTTTTCCAGTAGCACCGAGCCCATAGTAGCAGATGATTGGCTCCGCGGGATTGGAAGGGAGTTAACCACTGCAGGATGTACCGATGCTGAGAAGGTGCGTTTTGCCGCACATCAGTTGGATGGACCAGCAGCCTCATGGTGGGAGAATTACACTGTCACCTACCCTATAGCCACTGTTACATGGGATCAGTTTCAGCAAGCTTTCCGTACAGCCCATTTCTCAACTGGAGCTATGAGTATGAAGAAGCATGAGTTTCACAACTTACGCCAGGGGAGCCGTACTGTGGCTCAGTACGCGGATGAGTTTAGCAAGTTATCTCGTTATGCCCCTGATGATGTGGCCACAGATGCCGCAAAGCAGGAGAAGTTTATGGAAGGGATGAATGATGAGATGAGCATGCAGTGGATGGTGGCAACATTCAACAACTACCAGGAGTTGGTAGATAAGGCTCTTATGATTGAAGGGAAGCAGCAGCAGATTGAGAGCCGTAAGAGGAAGTATGGACAAGGAAGGTATAATTCAGGAACTCAGCAGAAGCCTCGCCTAACCCCGAACCCGGGAGGACTTGTTCATAACCATGGAGGCCACACCCACAATGGAGGAAGTAACCATAATCATACTGGCCCAAGGAATGGGAATGGGAATGGAGCAAGCAACAATCAAAACCGTTCCAATCCAGCCACACCCGCCAAGAGAGACCTAAGCCACGTTACTTGTTTCAAGTGCGGGAAGACTGGACACTATGCCATGGAGTGCCCTGAAGCAAAGAATGGAAACGGCAATGGGAGCACGGGAAAGAAGCCCAATCCATTCAACAAAGGACAAGTGAACCACGTCAACGTGGAGGAGGTTGAAGAGCAGCCAGACGCGGTTATTGGTAAGTTTTTGGTTAAGTCTTTTACCGCCCTTATTCTTTTTAATACTGGTGCATCGCATTCATACATATCAAGGGAATTCGTGGATAAGTTTAAACTACCAACCCAAACCCTTAGGACCCATCTGTTAGTGAGTTCACCTGGAGCAGAGTATATGGCTAGTCGATGGTGCGATCAGATACCCTTAACCATTGGTAGCCATGTTTTTCTGTCCGACCTAATAATCTTGGAGTCACAAGGATTGGACTGGATGTCAAAATATGGAGGAAGCATTGACTGTGTTAGTAAGTCAATTTGTCTCACCACCCCTGAGGGGAAAAGGATCAAGTATGTATCTAGGCATGCGCCAAGAAGTAGCCAATTAAATACCCTCACGGGAGTTGTTCAGGAGGAAGTGCCTGTAGTGAAGGATTACCAGGATGTTTTTCCAGAGAAGTTACCACGCATGCCACCGGATCGAGACATCGAGTTTTTGATAGAGTTATTGCCAGGCACTGGGCCTATATCGAAGAGACCATACCGGATGCCCGCAAATGATCTGGAGGAGATTAAGAAACAGATCAAGTAGTTATTGGAGAAAGGTTACATTCGACGGAGCTCATCACCATGGGGAGCCCCAGTGCTTTTGGTAGAAAAGAAGGATAAGTCTCTAAGAATGGTTGTTGATTATCGAGCGTTAAATGAGGTGACGATCAAGAAAAAATACCCACTGTCGATGATCAATGATTTGTTCGACCAGCTGCAAGGAGCTAAGGTGTTTTCAAAGATTGATCTGCGATCTGGATATCACCAGCTGAAGATATGAGAGGACATACCAAAGACAGCATTCACCACATGGTACGGGTTGTATGAATATACGATCATGTCGTTTGGACTGACTAACGCCCCTGCCTACTTCATGAGCATGATGAACAAAGTGTTCATGGAATATTTGGATAAGTTCAGTGTGGTGTTCATTGATGATATAATGGTATATTCAAAGAACGAGGAGGAGCATGAAGAGCATTTCCGTTTAGTTCTCGAGAAACTCAGGGAACATCAGTTGTATGCCAAGTTCAGCATATGAGAGTTTTGGCTAAAGGAAGTTGGATTCCTTGGACATGTTGATACGTCCATTTTGCATCATGCTTTTATATCAATATTATTGCATTATGGGCTGTTATTACACATTATGTCACAATACTTATGCCTATTCTCTCTTAGTTTACAAGGTTTGCATAAAGAGGGAGAATGCCGGCAGCTGGGATTCTGGCTGGAAAAGGAGCAAATATTAGAGACCTATTCTGCACGGTTCCAAAAGTCCTGAAACTTCACGGATGATGTTTTCCAAATATATAAAAACATTGAGTGCAAGAACTTCACCAGGGGGCCACACCCTGCCCACGAGGGTGGGGGGCGCGCCCTACCCCCTGGGCGCGCCCCCCTACCTCGTGGGCCCCCTGGTGGCCCTCCGGTGACCATCTTCTGCTATATGGACTCTTTCGATGGGAAAATAATCATAAGCCATCTTCTCGGACGAAACTCCGCCGCCACGAGGCGGAACCTTGGCGGAACCAGTCTAGGGTTCTAGCGGGGCTATTCTGCCGAGGAAACTTCCCTCCCCGAGGGGGAAATCATCGCCATCGTCATCACCAACGCTCCTCTCATCGGGAGAGGGTAATCTCCATCAACATCTTCATCAGCACCATCTCATCTCAAAACCCTAGTTCATCTCTTGTATCCAATTCTTGTCTCCAAGTCCGGGATTGGTGCTAGTAGGTTGCTAGTGGTGTTAATTACCCTTGTAGTTGATGCTAGTTGGTTTAATTGGTGGAAGATCATATGTTCAGATCCTATATGCACATTAATACCCCTCTGATTATGAACATGTTTATGCTTTATGAGTAGTTACTTTTGTTCCTGAGGACATGGGAGAAGTCTTGCTATTAGTAGTCATGTGAATTTGGTATTCGTTCAATATTTTGCTGAGATGTATGTTGTCTCTCCTCTAGTTGTGTTATGTGAACGTCGACTACATGACACTTCACCATTGTTTGGGCCTAGAGGAGGGCATTGGGAAGTAATAAGTAGATGATGGGTTGCTAGTGTGACAGAAGCTTAAACCCTAGTTTATGCGTTGCTTCATAAGGGTCTGATTTGGATCCATATGTTTCATGCTATGGTTAGGTTGACCTTAATACTTTTGTTGTATTTGCGGATGCTTGCAATAGAGGTTAATCATAAGTGGGATGCTTGTCCAAGTAAGGGCAGCACCCAAGCACCGGTCCACGCACATACCAAATTATCAAAGTACCGAACGTGAATCATATGAACATGATGAAAACTAGCTTGATGATATTCCCATGTGTCCTCGTGAGCGCTTTACATCATATAAGAGTTTGTCCAGGCTTGTCCTTTGCTACAAAAGGATTGGGCCACCTTGCTGCACTTTATTTACTTTTGTTACTTGTTGCTCGTTACAAATTATCCTATCACAAAACTATATGTTACCACTTATTTCAGTACTTGCAGAGAAAACCTTGCTGGAAACCGCTTATCATTTCCTTCTGCTCCTCGTTGGGTTCGACACTCTTACTTATCAAAAGGACTACAATAGATCCCCTATACTTGTGGGTCATCAAGACTCTTTTCTGGCGCCATTGCCGGGGAGTGAAGCGCCTTTGGTAGGTGGAATTTGGTAAGGAAAAATTTATATATTGTGCTGAAATTTACTGTCACTTGTTACTATGGAAAGTAATCCTCTGAGGGGCTTGTTCAGGGTATCTTCACCCCGACCAGTAGAGCAAAGAGTTGCTCCTCAACCTACTGAAAATGAAAATGGTTGCTTTGAAATTCCTTTGGGTATGGTAGAAAAACTTCTAGCTAATCCTTTTTTAGGAGATGGAACAAAACATCCTGATGAGCATCTAATATATGTGGATGAAGTTTGTGGATTATTTAAGCTTGCAAGTGTGCCCGGAGATGTTGTTAAGAAGAAGGTCTTCCCTTTATCTTTGAGGGGAGATGCATCGACATGGTATAGGCTATGTGATGATATGGAGTCTTGGAACTACAAATGATTGAAATTGGAATTTCATCAAAAGTTTTATCCTATGCATCTTGTTCATCGTGATCGCAATTATATATATAATTTTTGGCCTCGTGAAGGAGAAAGCATCGCTCAAGCTTGGGGGAGGCTTAAATCAATGTTATATTCATGCCCCAATCATGAGCTCTCAAGAGAAATGATTATTCAAAAAAATTATGCTTGGCTTTCTGGTAACAATCGCACCATGCTTGATACTTGTTGTGTTGGCTCTTTTATGATGAAGACTATTGAATTCAAATGGGATTTATTGGAAAGAATTAAAAGCAACTCCGAAGATTGGGAGCTCGACAATGGTAAGGAGTTAGGTATGACACCTAGTTTTGATTGTGTTAAATCTTTTATGGATACCGATATTTTTCGTAAATTTAGCACTAAATATGGACTTGACTCTGAGATAGTAGCTTCTTTCTGTGAATCTTTTGCTGCTTATGTTGATCTCCCCAAGGAGAAGTGGTTTAAATATCATCCTCCCATAGAAGTAAAAGTAGCTGCACCTATTAAAGTTGAAGAAAAGACTATTACTTATAACGATCCTATTGTTCCTACTTCTTATGTTGAGAAACCACCTTTCCCTGTTAGGATAAAGGATCATGCTAAAGCTTCAAGTGTGGTTCGTAAAAGCAATATTAAAACATATACACCTCCTGAGCAAGTTAAAGTTGAACCTAATATTGCTATTGTTAAAGATCTCTTGTCTAATAATATAGATGGGCATGTTATTTATTTCTGTAATGAAACTGCTAGAATTGCTAAACCCTGTGAGACAGATAAACCTAGACCTGTGGTAGGCATGCCTGTTATTTCTATTAAAATAGGATATCATTGTTATCATGGCTTATGTGATATGGGTGCTAGTGCTAGTGCAATACATTATTCTTTATACCAAGAAGTTATGCATGATATTGCACCTGCTAAGATGGAAGATATTGATGTTACAATTAAACTTGCTAATAGAGATACTATTTCACCAATGGGAATTGTTAGAGATGTTGAAGTCTTGTGTGGGAAAACTAAATATCCTGCTGATTTTCTTGTTCTTGGTTCCCCACAAGATAGTTTTTGTCCCATTATATTTGGTAGACCCTTCTTAAATACTGTTAATGCTACCATAGATTGCAAAAGGGATGGTGTTACTGTCGGTTTAGATGATATGACTCATGAATTTAATTTTTCTAAATTTAGTAGACAACACCGTGAAGAAGAATTACCTAGTAAGGATGAAATTATTGGTCTTGCTTCTATTGTCGTACCTCCTAGTGATCCTTTAGAACAATATTTGCTAGACCATGAAAATGATATGTTTATGAATGAAAGAAGGGAATTAGATGAAATATTCTTTAAACAGGAACCTATTCTGAAAAACAATTTACCTGTTGAAATTCTAGGGGATCCTCCTCCACCCAAGGGTGATCCCGTGTTTGAGCTTAAAACGTTACCTGATACTCTTAAATATGCTTATCTTGATGAGAAAAGGATATACCCTGTTATTATTAGTGCTAACCTTTCAGAACATGAAGAAGAGAGATTATTGAAAACTCTGAAGAAGCACCGTGCTGCTATTGGGTATACTCTTGATGATCTTAAGGGCATTAGTCCCACTCTATGTTACTATAAAATTAATTTGGAAGAAGATGCTAAACCAGTTAGTGATCATCAACGCCGTCAGAATCCTAAAATGAAAGAAGTGGTAAGAAAGGAGATACTAAAGCTCCTTAAGGCAGGTATAATTTATCCCGTTGCTGATAGTAAGTGGGTAAGTCTTGTCCATTGTGTCCCTAAGAAGGGAGGTATTACTGTTGTTCCTAATGATAAAGATGAATTGATTCCTCAAAGAATTATTACTGGTTATAGGATGGTAATTGATTTCCGCAAATTAAATAAGGCTACTAAAAAGGATCATTACCCCTTAGCTTTTATCGATCAAATGCTAGAAAGATTATCCAAACATACACATTTTTGCTTTCTAGATGGTTATTCTGATTTCTTTCAAATACCTGTGTCAGCCAAAGATCAATCAAAGACTACTTTTACATGCCCTTTTGGTACTTTTGCTTATAGATGTATGCCTTTTGGTTTATGTAATGCACCTGCTACCTTTCAAAGATGCATGATGGCTATATTCTCTGACTTTTGTGAAAAGATTTGTGAGGTTTTCATGGACGACTTTTCCGTCTATGGATCCTCTTTTGATGATTGCTTGAGCAACCTTCATCGAGTTTTGCAGAGATGTGAAGAAACTAATCTTGTCTTGAATTGGGAAAAGTGTCACTTTATGGTTAATGAAGGTATTGTCTTGGGGCATAAAGTTTCTGAAAGAGGTATTGAAGTTGATAAAGCCAAGGTTGATGCTATTGAAAAGATGCCATGTCCCAAGGATATCAAAGGTATAAGAAGTTTCCTTGGTCATGCCGGTTTTTATAGGAGGTTTTTCAAGGACTTCTCAAAAATCTCTCGGCCTCTGACTAATTTATTACAAAAAGATATACCATTTGTCTTTGATAATGATTGTGTAGAAGCATTTGAAATACTTAAGAAAGCATTGATCTCTACACCTATTGTTCAGCCACCTGATTGGAATTTACCCTTTGAAATTATGTGTGATGCTAGTGATTATGCTATAGGTGCTGTTCTAGGACAAAGAGTTGATAAGAAACTAAATGTTATTCAATATGCTAGTAAAACTCTAGACAATGCTCAAAGAAATTATGCTACTACTGAAAAAGAATTCTTAGCAGTTGTATTTGCCTGTGATAATTTTAGACCTTATATTGTTGATTCTAAAGTAACTATTCACACCGATCATGCTGCTATTAAATATCTTATGGAAAAGAAAGATGCTAAAGCTAGACATATTAGATGGGTTCTCTTGCTACAAGAATTTGATTTACATATTGTTGATAGAAAAGGAGCTGAGAACCCCGTTGCAGACAACTTGTCTAGGTTAGAAAATGTGCTTGATGACCCACTACCTATTGATGATAGCTTTCCTGATGAGCAATTAAATGTCATAAATACTTCTCATACTGCTCCATGGTATGCTGACTATGCTAATCACATTGTTGCTAAGTTTATACCACCTAGTTTCACATACCAGCAAAAGAAAAAGTTCTTCTATGATTTGAGGCATTACTTTTGGGATGACCCACATCTTTATAAAGAAGGAGTAGATGGTGTTATTAGACGTTGTGTACCTGAGCATGAACAGGAACAGATCCTACGCAAGTGTCACTCCGAAGCTTATGGAGGACACCATGCTGGAGATAGGACTGCACATAAGGTACTGCAATCTGGTTTTTATTGGCCTACTCTCTTCAAGGATGCCCGTAAGCTTGTCTTATCTTGTGATGAATGTCAAAGAATTGGTAATATTAGTAGACGTCAAGAAATGCCTATGAATTATTCACTTGTTATTGAACCATTTGATGTTTGGGGCTTTGACTATATGGGACCTTTTCCTTCCTCTAATGGTTATACACATATTTTAGTTGCTGTTGATTACGTTACTAAGTGGGTAGAAGCTATTCCAACTAGTAGTGCTGATCATAACACTTCTATTAAAATGCTTAAAGAAGTTATTTTTCCAAGGTTTGGAGTCCCTAGATATTTAATGACTGATGGTGGCTCACATTTTATTCATGGTGCTTTCCGTAAAATGCTTGCTAAATATGATGTTAATCATAGAATTGCATCTCCTTATCACCCTCAGTCTAGTGGTCAAGTAGAATTGAGTAATAGAGAACTCAAATTAATTTTGCAAAAGACTGTTAATAGGTCCAGAAAGAATTGGTCCAAGAAACTAGATGATGCATTATGGGCCAATAGAACTGCATATAAAAATCCTATGGGTATGTCTTCGTATAAAATGGTCTATGGAAAAGCATGTCACTTACCTCTCAAACTAGAACACAAGGCTTATTGGGCTATTAAAGAATTTAATTATGATTTTAAACTTGCCGGTGAGAAGAGGTTATTTGATATTAGCTCACTTGATGAATGGAGAACCCAAGCCTACGAAAATGCCAAGTTGTTTAAAGAAAAAGTTAAAAGGTGGCATGATAAAAGAATACAAAAGCATGAGTTTAATGTAGGTGATTATGTATTGCTATACAACTCTCGTTTAAGATTTTTTGCAGGAAAACTTCTCTCTAAATGGGAGGGTCCTTACGTTATCGAGGAGGTCTACCATTCCGGTGCCATAAAAATCAACAAATTCGAAGGCATAAATCCGAAGGTGGTGAACGGTCAAAGAATCGAACACTATATCTCAGGTAATCCTATAAATGTTGAAACCAATGTTATTGAAACCGTAACCCCAGAGGAATACATAAAGGACACTTTCCGGAACGTTTCAGACTCCGAAAAGGAATAGGTATGTGGTACGGAAAGTAAACCGACTCCAAAACAGTTTTTAAGGCAATATTTCTCCGTTTTGGAATATTTAGAAAAATAGAAAAATAAGCAGCAGTCCGAAAAGGACACGAGGGCTCCACGAGGGTGGAGGGCGCGCCCTACCCCCTGGGCGCGCCCCCTACCTCGTGGGCACCTCATGTGCTCTCCGGACTCCGTTTTCTTACAGGACACGTATTTTGGTCGGTAAAAATTCATTATATAACCTCCGGGGGTTTTGACTCCCGTATCACGCAAAAATCTCTTGTCTTTGTTTCGAGCTGTTTTCTGTCTGGGTTCTCAAGGCCAGGCATTATGTCGTCTCCCTCCTCCTCCAACCATGAGGGCAATGATGCTTGGATAATGAAGATAGAGCTAAAGAGAGAAGAACCTATGGAGATCAACAAGGATGAAGGGATCAAGAAGGCCATGGAGGACCAAGTTCCAGCAACAGAGGACACCCTTCAACTGGATCACAATCTTCTTACCCCAACAACAATCGAAGCTTTCAAGATGATTGAGTTGGCTCGTATACAAAATAAGTATCTCACACGTGAAAATATTTTGTTGAAGGAGCATATCATCGCACTCAAGGGCATTATCCGCAAGCTAGAAGACCTCCTACGCTCGATGTGCGACTATCCATCATCAACAACTCCACCTTCTTCACCAACAAAGAATAATTGAGTATCCGGTATGGGCACTCCACTTGGAAACTGCCAAGCTTGGGGGAGTGCCCCGGTATCGTATCACCATCACTTTTATCTTTACCATTTTTTTAGTTTGATCCTTTTGGTAATATCTTGATCTAGTAGAATAAAAGTTCTTAGTATGATCTAGTTGTGAGTTTTGCTTTATTATCCCTCTATGTAATCGAGTCCGTGAGCTATATAATAAATATTAGTGTTGAGTCAAGGGCTTGATTATTTTGCCATGATCCGTGAATAAAGGAAAAGAGAAAGAAATAAAAAGAAACAAAGAGATCATGTGACTCTTATGGAGAGTAATGAGCTCACATAGAAAGAGTATGATGAATAAAAGTTATTGAGGGTTGACAAATATAGTTTTGGTCATCATTGCAATTAATAGGAAGTAATAAAGAAAGTGAGGTCTTCACATATAAATATACTATCTTGGACATCTTTTATGATTGTGAGCACTCATTAGAATATGACATGCTAAAGAGTTGACATTGGACAAGGAAGACAATGTAATGGGTTATGTTTTCTTACATATGAGATAAATTATATTGTCTTCGATCCTCCAACATGTTGAGCTTGCCTTTCTCCCTCATGCTAGCCAAATTCATTGCACCAAGTAGAGATACTGCTTGTGCTTCCAAATACCCTTAAACCAGTTTTGCCATGAGAGTCCACCATACCTACCTATGAATTGAGTAAGATCCATCAAGTAAGTTGGAATCGGTGCAAGCAATAAAAATTGCTCTCTAAATATGTATGATTGATTGGTGTGGTAGAAATAAGCTTTATACAATCGTGTGACATGGAAGTAATAAAAGCGACAGACTGCATAATAAAGGTCCATATCACAAGTGGCAATATAAAGTGACGTTCTTTCGCATTAGGATTTTGTGCATCCAACCATAAAAGCGCATGACAACCTCTGCTTCCCTCTGCGAAGGGCCTATCTTTTACTTTTATCTCCTAAACTGCAAAAGAGTCATGGTGATGTTCACCCTTCCTTTTTACATTATATCCTTTGGCAAGCACAATATGTTGGAAAGATCCTGGTATATATGGCTAATTGGATGTGGGTTTTCATGAACTATTACTGTTGACATTACCCTTGAGGTAAAATGTTGGGAGGCAAAACTATAAGCCCCTCTCTTTCTCTGTGTCCGATTAAAACTCCATACCCATAAGTATTGCGTGAGTGTCAGCAATTGTGAAAGCTCTTATACATTAACTCTTTCCTATGTTATGATAAATTGCAATTGCCTCAATGACTGAGATTATAGTTTGTCAGTTTTCAATGAAGTTTACGATTCATTCTTGATATTGTGATTGAATTATTACTCTAGCATAAGATATTATATGAAAAGAATTATATAAGTTGATGTTCTAAGAATGGTCATGATGCCCTCATGTCCGTATTTTATTTTTATCGACACCTTCATCTCTAAACATGTGGACATATTTTTCGATTTCGGCTTTTCGCTTGAGGACAAGCGAGGTCTAAGATTGGGGGAGTTGATACGTCCATTTTGCATCATGCTTTTATATCAATATTTATTGCATTATGGGCTGTTATTACACATTATGTCACAATACTTATTCCTATTCTCTCTTATTTTACAAGGTTTACATAAAGAGGGAGAATGCCGGCAGCTGGGATTCTGGCTGGAAAAGGAGCAAATATTAGAGACCTATTCTGCACACCTCCAAAAGTCCTGAAACTTCACGGATGATGTTTTCCAAATATATAAAAAACATTGAGCGCAAGAACTTCACCAGGGGGGCCACACCCTGCCCACGAGGGTGGGGGGCGCGCCCTACCCCCCTGGGCGCGCCCCCCTCCCTCGTGGGCCCCATGGTGGCCCTCCGGTGACCATCTTCTGCTATATGGACTCTTTCGATGGGAAAATAATCATAAGCCATCTTCTCGGACGAAACTCCGCTGCCACGAGGCGGAACCTTGGCGGAACCAATCTAGGGTTCTGGCGGGGCTGTTTTGCCGGGGAAACTTCCCTCCCGGAGGGGGAAATCATCGCCATCGTCATCACCAACGCTCCTCTCATCGGGAGAGGGCAATCTCCATCAACATCTTCATGAGCACCATCTCATCTCAAAACCCTAGTTCATCTCTTGTATCCAATTCTTGTCTCCAAGTCCGGGATTGGTGCTAGTAGGTTGCTAGTAGTGTTAATTACTCCTTGTAGTTGATGCTAGTTGGTTTAATTGGTGGAAGATCATATGTTCAGATCCTATATGCACATTAATACCCCTCTGATTATGAACATGTTTATGCTTTGTGAGTAGTTACTTTTGTTCCGGAGGACATGGGAGAAGTCTTGCTATTAGTAGTCATGTGAATTTGGTATTCATTCGATATTTTGATGAGATGTATGTTGTCTCTCCTCTAGTGGTGTTATGTGAACATCGACTACATGACACTTCACCATTGTTTGGGCCTAGAGGAAGGCATTGGGAAGTAAAAAGTAGATGATGGGTTGCTAGAGTGACAGAAGCTTAAACCCTAGTTTATGTGTTGCTTCGTAATGGGCTGATTTGGATCCATATGTTTCATGCTATGGTTAGGTTTACCTTAATACTTTTGTTGTATTTGCGGATGCTTGCAATAGAGGTTAATCATAAGTGGGATTCTTGTCCAAGTAAGGGCAGCATCCAAGCACCGGTCCACCCACATACCAAATTATCAAAGTATCGAACGTGAATCATATGAACGTGATGAAAACTAGCTTGACAATATTCCCTTGTGTCCTCGGGAGTGCTTTACATCATATAAGAGTTTGTCCAGGCTTGTCCTTTGCTACAAAAGGATTGGGCCACCTTGCTACACTTTATTTACTTTTGTTACTTATTGCTCGTTACAAATTATCCTATCACAAAACTATCTGTTAACACTTATTTCAGTACTTGCAGAGAATACCTTGCTGGAAACCGCTTATCATTTCCTTCTGCTCCTCGTTGGGTTCGACACTCTTACTTATCGAAAGGACTACGATGGATCCCCTATACTTGTGGGTCATCACATGTTATATCAGGAGAATGTGTAGCAATAGATCCTACCAAGGTTCAGTCAGTCACTGAATGGTTGGCACCCACTTCAGTTAGCGAGATCCGCAGTTTTCTTGGACTCGCAGGATACTATCGGAGATTCATTGAGAATTTTTCCAAAATTGCGAAGCCAATGGCGGAGTTATTGAAGAAGGATACCAAATTTAAATGGACAGAAGAATGTGAAGCGAGTTTTCAGGAGTTAAAGAAATGTTTGACTATAGCCCAGTGCTGATTCTGCCGGATATACGCAAGGAGTTTCAAGTGTATTGCGATGCCTCTCGCCTAGGACTTGGAAGTGTGCTTATGCAGGACAGAAGAGTTGTTTCGTATGCCTCGCGACAACTGAAACCGCATGAGTTAAATTATGCCACGCATGATTTGGAGTTGGCTGCCGTAGTGCATGCATTGAAGACCTAGAGACATTACCTTATTGGAAATCGTTGTATTGTGCACACGGATCATAAGAGTTTGAAGTACATTTTCACACAGAAGGAGCTGAACCTTAGGCAGAGGAGATGGTTGGAGCTTATAAAGGATTATGACATGAAGCTTCACTATCATCCAGGCAAGGCCAATGTCGTAGCAGATGCCTTGAGCCGGAAGATTTATGCTAATACCCTAGTGAGCACGGGATTGCCGAAGGAGTTAGCAGAGGATCTCAGGGAACTTCGATTGGAGATTGTTCCTAGAGGTTTTGTTGCAACAATGGAGGTTCAGTCTACATTGTTAGGAAAGATTCAAGAAGCTCAGAAGGATGACAAAGAGGTTGCCGAGATAAAATAGAGAATGAGCGAAGGAAAGGCCAAAGGTTTTTGTGAGGATGAGCACGACACCTTATGGTTCGAGGACCGTGTTTATGTGCCCAATAACACAGAGATCAGGAAATTAATACTTCAGGAGGCTCATGACTCACCATACTCGATACACCCCGGAAACACCAAGATGTATTTGGATTTGAAGGAGCATTTCTGGTGGACTGGTATGAAGAAGGATATTGCTGACTATGTACCGTATGTGATGTATGTCGGAGAGTGAAGGCTGAGCATCAAAAGCCAGCAGGGTTGTTACAGCCTATGTCGATACCCGAATGGAAGTGGGATAAACTTGGCATGGATTTTATCACCGGATTACCCAGAACCAAATCAGGATATGATTCTATATGGCTAGTAGTTGATCGCTTGACCAAACTAGCTCACTTTATCCTAGTGAAAACCACCTATACAAGTGCAAAGTTGGCCAAGATATATATGACCAGGATCGTATGTCTGCATGGAGTTCCGAGGACCATCATATTAGATAGAGGGACATAGTTTACTTCAAAGTTTTGGCATCAGCTGCACCAAGCTTTGGGGACAAGGTTGGAGTTCAGTACGGCATTCCACCTGTAGACAGATGGACAGACCAAGAGAGTCAACCAGATTCTGGAGGCTATGTTGAGGGCCTGTGCGCTAGATTATGGATCTAGTTGGGATGAAAATTTGCCCTATGCGGAGTTCTCATACAACAATAGCTACCAAGCCAGTTTAAAGATGGCACCGTTCGAAGCCCTGTACGGACAAAGGTGCAGAACACCGTTGATGTGGGATGAAGTTGGAGACCGACAGTTGTTTGGACCAGATTTGATCAAAGAGTCTGAAGAGAAAGTTAAGTTGATCAGAGATAGACTAAAGATAGCTCAGTCCAGGCAGAAGAGTTATGCAGATTCGAAACACAAGGAAATAACCTATGAAATTGGAGACAGAGCATATCTGCAAGTGTCACCCCTGCGAGGAGTGAAACGTTTTGGAGTTAAGGGAAAGTTAGCCCTGGGATTTGCAGGACCGTGTCGAATTTTGGAACGTATGGGAGAAGTTGCCTGCAAGTTGGAGTTACCTGAAGGACTGTCAGGAGTTCATGATGTATTTCATGTTTCACAGCTGAAGAAGTGTCATGCTGAGATGGCCGATATACCGTTAATAGATATAGTACCCTTGGAAGCGATTCAGTTGGACAGTGATTTGACCTATGAGGAGAAGCCCGTCAGGATCCTTGAACTTGCCAGCCAAGTCACCCGCAGCAAGGTTATCAAGTTTTGCAAAGTTCAGTGGAGCCACCCATACAGAGGACGAAGCCACGTGGGAACGAGAGGATGATCTTCACAAAGACCACCCACACCTATCCTCTAGCCAACCCGAATCTCGAGGGCGAGATTCATCTTAAGGGGGGTAGGTTTGTAACATCCCAAACTTTCAATTTGGAATGTTATACAAAGATAGTTCATTGCATATCATATTTTGTTGCATCTCATTCCGTGATCCTCGAAATCCTAAGCAACTCAAGGACCCTCGGAGAGAGTTGGGGATTTCCCTGTTTTCATATTTGAGTTTTATCAAATATTGAAACGAGGATTTTTGGTTTTAATTATTTTTCTCTCCGAAAATATTTCATATTAAAATATATGAGAGGAGATAATATGACTTCTCCAAAGTAAATGAATATTAGAGGAAAAATATTAAAATCAAATATTTGAATTTTATCCGGAGTTTATTGCTATTTTATTTGAATTAGAAAAATTGCACGTTTTTCAAAGTTGCATTTAGGGGCCAAGAAAATGTTCATCTTGTTCTAAATATTTTATTTAGACGGTGAAAATTTGTTTTGGCATTTTTAGATTTTTTTTATTTTATTTTCCAGGATTTATTTGGTTCCGGCAAAATTATTTTTTTTAAAAAAAACTCACGCGCCCGACTAGGCCAAAGCCCAGCCGAGCCAGGCCGGCCCGCCGCGCCGCGCCGCCTCCCCTCGGGCGCCCGTGCCCGCACCGGACTCCACCGGAGTCCAGGAGTCCGCCGCCAACCCGTTACCCCTTCCCCAAGCCGGCCCCGCCCCCCCTTTATATGTCGCCCGCCCCACCGCCACCACCCCGTCCCGCCCGCCACCCGCAGCCGCAGCAGCAGCCGCCGCCGCCGCCGCTTGCCGCGCCGCGTCGCCGCCCTCCCTCGTCGCCGCTGACGCCACCCAGCCCCGCCGGAGCCCCGCGCCCCGCCGGATTCGACGAGGTAGCCGCCACCGCCGGATGTCTCTAGAAAACCGATCCAGTTATTTAAACCCTTGTTCGTTTTTTTTACAGATCGGTTCACCGATTTTTCTCGGTTCAGTTACTTTGTGGACGTTCGTCCGTACGTCCGTTCTAACGAACGTGTTCACTAGTTAGCCGTAGACAACGAACGCTCGTTCGTTAGCCTGTTCGTCAGTTTTCTTTTTCTCAGATTTTTTCCGCGATTATTTTCAATCGCGATTCCTTATCCGATTTTCGTTTTAGTTTATCTTTTTGCTCGTTTGTCGGAATCAGACGATTCAAGCGCCTAGATCTTCGTGTCGAAACCCTCTTTCTGTTTAACCAACTTGAACAAGCTTTTGCTACTATAAAATTTGATCTTAGTCCAGACTAGTAAACGGATCTTGTTTCTTTTGCAGTTTGAGTTTCGTTGCTCCGTTTGATTTGATTCTTTTCGCAAACCAGAGTTCTTAAGTTGAACTTTCTAGTTAGCTCTTCTTATTTGAGATTTACCCGTGTTTCTTTGCTTGATTGCTTATGTATGCTATTGTTTGTTTGCGATAGAACACCCGGAGTGCGAAGCATGCTACTACGAGTCCCTAGGTTTTGCGGATCATCAGCAAGGCAAGTAACACTTTGATCATACCCCTTTATCACCCAGTTTTTATGCATTAGTTCCAATCCTCAAACATTGCATGGTTAGGATGTGATTAACATGTGGGTTGGGAAGTAGTTGATGAGGTAGAACCTATTGCCCTGTTATATTCAAACCCTTGGGAGTTACTTCTACGTATTGCCTTTATTGTTATGCTATGCTCGTAGACGTGGTTGGGTGAGTGAAATCCATGACAGATGTGAGATTGTTAATTAATGGTTCAACTTAAGGTGGCAACTTGAATACACATCTGGGTGGATTGTTTGTTGGGCACCTGGGGAATCCAGTGTTGTCCCAGGATATCCCGGAGTACCCGTGTGATAATCCTATGGTCCGCCACCCAGGCTCAAAGGGAACTGAGATATTTTCATGCTAGAAACTTCCGTGTGCAGCCACAAGCTATTATGGGCTCTAGCATAGTTGAGTAAGTTGCGTGAAGCTCCCGAAGAGGTGGATCAGCAGGTAGAGGGATGTAGGTTGGTATGGTCTGCCCGGAGTAAGGGGTTAATGCTTCTGAAAGAGTGTGTCTCGGTCATCCATTTCTCAAACACCATGTAGTGCGAGAAATCCAACGGAAGAGATCGGGTCTTGTGGTTAGCCGTGTCCCGGTTATGGACATCTTGAGTATCTAGTACTTGGAGTATCATAAGTATCTCATCACTCTAAAATAATATTGTTGGGTTGTTAATTACTTTAATTGGGATTGAGTTGGAGGAACCTTCTCAATGATGTTTCAGCTACCATGATAGTTAAATAAAATATATTCCTTTGTTGTAGGGAAAAATGGGCTTTTCGCAAAAACCATAACCATAGAGCTTTCCACCAGCCAAATATGCATGTAGTGATAGCATTATTCTGTAGCAGCATTGGATATTCAGTCTACTTTGATGGATAAGATCAAGGAAGCTCAGAAGACGGACAAGGAGATTGCCGAGATAAAAGAGAGGATGAGCAAAGGAAAAGCTAAGAGATTTCGTGAGGACGAGCACGATACCCTATGGTTTGAGGACCGCGTTTATGTGCCAAATGATCCGGAGATCAGGAAGTTGATTTTGCAAGAGGCCCATGATTCGCCGTATTCGATTCACCCAGAAAATACCAAGATGTATCTGGATTTGAAAGATAGCTTCTGGTGGACCGGAATGAAGAAGGATATTGCGGAGTATGTAGCAGTTTGTGATGTATGTCAGAGAGTGAAGGCAGAACATCAAAAGCCAGCGGGATTATTACAGCCATTGCCGATGCCCGAATGGAAGTGGGATAACTAGGCATGGACTTTATCACGGGATTGCCTAGGACTCGTTCAGTCTATGACTCAATATGGGTTGTGGTCGATCGTTTGACGAAGGTAGCACATTTCATCCTAGTGAAGACCACTTACACCAGTGCTAAGTTGGCAAAGATATACATGACCAGGATCGTATGTCTGCATGGAGTTCCGAGGACCATTGTATCAGATAGAGGAACCCAGTTTACCTCAAAGTTTTGGAATCAGTTGCATGAGACTTTGGGAACCAGGCTAGAGTTCAGTACAGCTTTTCATCCATAGGCGGATGGACAAACTGAGAGAATCAATCAGATTCTGGAGGACATGTTGAGAGCTTGTACGCTAGACTATGGATCTAGTTGGGACGACAACTTGCCTTATGCAGAGTTCTCCTACAACAACAGCTATCAAGCCAGTTTGAAGATGGCCCCTTTCGAAGCATTGTACGGAAGGAGGTGCAGGACATTATTGTGAGATGAAGTTGGAGACCGTCAGTTGTTTGGACCAGATTTGATTAAAGAGTTTGAAGAGAAGGCTAGGTTGATACGCGATATACTCAAGGTAGCCCAGTCCAGGCAGAAGAGCTATGCGGATTCAAAATGCAAGGAGACAGCTTACGAAGTCGGAGACAGAGTGTATCTTCGAGTATCACCACTTCGAGGAGTGAAGCGTTTTGGAGTTAAAGGAAAGTTAGCACCATGTTTTGTGGGACCATAGAAAGTTGTGGAACGTATGGGAGAAGTTGCTTACAAGTTGGAATTGCCCGAAGGATTGTCAGGAGTTCACGATGAGTTCCACGTTTCTCAGTTGAAGAAGTGCCACGCAGAGATCACTGATATTCCTCTGAGAGATGCAGTGCCACTAGAAGCGATTCAGTAGGATAGTGATTTGACCTCGAGGAGAAACCAGTCAAGATTCTTGAGTTTTCCAGGTGTGTCACATGCAGTAAGGTTATTAAGTTCTACAAAGTTTAGTGGATCCACCATACCGAGGAGGAAGGAACCTGGGAACGAGAGGAAGACCTACGGAAAGATCACCCTCACCTATTTTCTAGCCAACCCGAATCTCGAGGGAAAGATTCATCTTAAGGGGGGTAGGTTTGTAACATCCCAAATTTTCAATTTGGTATGTTATACATTAGACCATCATTGCATATCATATTTTATTTGCATCCTAGAAATTCTACGCAACTCAAGGACCCACGGAGAGAGTTGGGGATTTCGTTATTTTCATATTTGAGTTTTCTCAAATTTTGAAAAGAGGATCGTTTTGTTTTAATTATTTTCTCTTCGAATATTTTTTTTATGATAGTAAAAAGAGAGGAGATAAAATGACTTCCCCAAAATAAAGAAATATTGGAGATTTAATATTAAAATCAAATAAGGTTTTATTCAGAGTTTTTATCGCTATTTTATTTGAAATTAGGAAAATATGCGTTTTTCAGAATTGCATTAGAGGCCCAAATAAATGTTCACCTTATCCATTCGATTTTTAGAGGACGGGGAAAATTTATTTCATGATTTTTGGAGTCCGTTCAGTATTTCTTTTCTTTGTTTTTCTGAGCGGATATTTTTTAAAAGTCAACCGACCTAACCGGGCCGTGTCCGCCTGGGACACTAGCCCGGCCGCCTTTAAAGCCGCGGAGGCCCGAGCCGCCAGAGCCTCGCCCGAAACCCTAGCGCCCGCCCAGCCTCGATATTTGTGTCGCGCCACCGTCGCCGGAGTTCGCCGCCTCGCCGCGCCGACACCTCGCCGTCCCGCACCGCCGCCTCGCCGTCCCGCGCCTCCACCTCGCCGACCCGCGCCGCTGCCTTGCCGCCCCGCCGCGCCACCGCCGGAGCCCCCGCCTCGCCGCCGCCCCGTCGCCCATCGCCGGAGTTCGCCGCCGCCGCCATTCCGATCCACGAGGTAGCCGCCGATTTTTTTTGAAAACTGATTGGTTTTATTTCAAAAACCTAGATTAGTTTTTTTGTTTAGATCGGTTCGATTTTTCCGTCGGTTTATTTATTTAGCAAACGCCCGTTCATACGCTCGTTTTAACGAACGGTTTTCACCCATTAGCCACAGACAACGAACGTTCGTTCGTTAGCCTGTTCGTCAGTTTTCTTTTTTTTAGGATTTTTCCGCGATTATTTTCGATCGCGATTCCTGCCCTAATCTTCGTTCTAGTATAACTTTTTGCTCGTTTATCGGAATCAGGCGATTCAAGCGCCTAGTTCTTCATTTCGAAGCCCTCTTTTTGTTTAACCAACTTGAACAAGATTTTACTGCTGTAAAAATTTGACTTAAGTCTAGATTAGTAAACAGATCTTGTTTCTTTCGCAGTTTGAGTTTCGTTGCTTCATTTGGTTTGATTCTTTTTGCAAACCGGAGTTCTTAAGTTGAACTTTCTGGTTAGACTCTTTATTTGAGTTTTACCCGTGCTTCTAGTTGAGTGCTTATTGTACGCTTGTTTGTTTGCGATAGAGTACCCGTAGTGCGAAGCGTGCTACTACGAGTCTCTAGGTTTCACGGATCATCAGCAAGGCAAGTAACACTTTGATCATACCCTTTTACTACCCAGTTTTACTACATTAGATCAATCCTCAAACAATTGCATGGTTAGGATCTGATTATATTGTGGGTTTTGGTAAGTAGATGAGGTAGTACCTATTACTTGTTTTATTATCAAACCCTTGGGAGTTACTTCTACGTTGCTTATTATGCTATGCTATGCTCGTAGACGTGGATTGGGTTTGAGAGTACTCATTACATATGTGAGTTATTAATTAATGGTTCAACTTAAGGTGGCAACTTAAATTCACATCTGGGTGGATTGCTTGTGGGCACCTGGAGAATCCAGTGTTGTCCTAGGATATCCCGGAGGACCCGTGTGATCATCCTACGGCCCGCCATCCAGGCTCAAAGGGATCATAAGATTATTCATGCTGGAAACTTCCGTGTGCAGCCACAAGCCATTATGGGCTCTGGCATAGTTGAGTAAGTTGCGTGAAGCTCTCGAAGAGGTAGACTAGCAGATGTAGTGGGTTGTAGGTGGTACTGTCTATACAGAGTAGAGAGTTAATGCTTCAGAAAGACTGTGTCTCGAATATCCGACCATGGATGTATTTGAGTCTTGTGGGGAAAAGTGTGCAAACCTATGCAGAGCGTATAAACTAACCATGGTTAGTCGCGTCCCCGGTTATGGACATCTTGAGTATCTGGTTCTTGGATTATCATGTTGATCTCATCACTCTTAATATAATTTCATTAGGTTTAATGATGATGTTTAATTGGGATTGAGTTGGAGGAACCTTCTCAATGTTTAACAACTACCATGATAGTTAAATAAAAGTTATTCCTTTGTCTTAGGGAAAAATTGGCTTTTCGCAAAAACATATTAACCATACAGCCTCCACCAGCCAAATTTGCATGTAGAGATAGCATTTATTCTGTTCATTACTCCTGTGTTACCTTGCCATCATATTCCTAAAGGAAATATGCCCTAGAGGCAATAATACAGTTATTATTTATTTCCTTATATCATGATAAATGTTTATTATTCATGCTAGAATTGTATTAACTGGAAACATAATACATGTGTGAATACATAGACAAACAGAGTGTCACTAGTATGCCTCTACTTGACTAGCTCGTTGATAAAAAATGGTTAAGTTTCCTAACCATAGACATGAGTTGTCATTTGATTAATGGGATCACATCATTAGGAGAATGATGTGATTGACTTGACCCATTCCGTTAGCTTAGCACTTGATCGTTTAGTTTGTTGCAATTGCTTTCTTCATGACTTATACATGTTCCTATGACTATGAGATTATGCAACTCCCGTTTACCGGAGGAACACTTTGTGTGCTACCAAACGTCACAACGTAACTCGGTGATTATAAAGGTGCTCTACAGGTGTCTCCGAAGGTACTTGTTGGGCTGGCGTATTCCGAGATTAGGATTTGTCACTCCGATTGTCGGAGAGGTATCTCTGGGCCCACTCGGTAATACACATCACTTAAGCCTTGCAAGCATTGCAACTAATGAGTTAGTTGCGGGATGATGTATTACGGAACAAGTAAAGAGACTTGCCGGTAACGAGATTAAAATAGGTATTGAGATACCGACAATCGAATCTCGGGCAAGTATCATACCGATGACAAAGGGAACACCGTATGTTGTTATGCGGTTTAACCGATAAAGATCTTCGTAGAATATGTGGGAGCCAATATGAGCATCCAGGTTCCGCTATTGGTTATTGGCAGGAGACGTGTCTCGGTCATGTCTACATAGTTCTCGAACCCGTAGGGTCCGCACGCTTAACATTTCGATGATAGTTATATTATGAGTTTATATGTTTTGATGTACCGAAGGTTGTTCGGATTACCGGATGAGATCACGGACATGACGAGGAGTCTCGAAATGGTCGAGGCATGAAGATTGATATATTGGAAGCCTATGTTTGGATATCGGAAGTGTTCCGGGTGAAATCGGGATTTTACCGGAGTACCGGGAGGTTACCGGAACCCCCCGGGAGCTTAATGGGCCATAGTGGGCCTTGTGGAGAAGAGGAGAGGCGGCCAGGGCAGGGCCGCACGCCCCTCCCCCTAGTCCGAATAGGACAAGGAGAGGGGGGCGGTGCCCCCCCTTTCCTTCCTCTCTCCCTCCTCTTTCCCCCTCCACTCCTAGTCCAACAAGGAAAAGGGAGGGAGTCCTACTCCCGGTAGGAGTAGGACTCCTCCTGGCGCCCCCCCCCCTCTAGGCCGGCCACACCTCCCCCCTTGCTCCTTTATATACGGGGGCAGGGGGCACCCTAGAGACACAACAATTGATCGTTTGATCTTTTAGCCATGTGCGGTGCCCCCCTCCACCATAGTCCACCTCAATAATACTGTAGCGGTGCTTAGGCGAAGCCCTGCGTCGGTAGAACATCATCATCGTCACCACGCCGTCATGCTGACGAAACTCTCCCTAAACACTCGGCTGGATTGAAGTTCGAGAGACGTCATCGGGCTGAACGTGTGCTGAACTAGGAGGTGCCGTGCGTTTGGTACTTGATCGGTCGGATCGTGAAGACGTACGACTACATCAACCGCGTACGACCACGCGGAGAGGAATTTTAGGGTTAGAGGGAGGAGAAGACCCGGGATTTGGAATGAGGGGTCTATTTATAGAGGTAGAGGGAGCTAGGAAGCTCCAAATGAGGTGCGGTTTGCGGCCACGCGATCGTGATTGAATGATCTAGAAGATGGATGAGGTTTAGGTGGGTTTCGGGCCACTTTGGAAGGGTGTTGGGCTGCAACACACACGAGGCCTTTTCGGTCCCTCGGTTAACCATTGGAGTATCAAACGAAGTCCAAATGACACGAAACTTGACAGGCGGTCTACCGGTAGTAAACTAAGGCCGCATGACAAGTCTCAGTCGAATCCAAAAACGATTAACACCCGCACATGAAAAGAGGTAGAAAGGGACACCGGATGACATAGGAGCGCCGGATTGCAAAACGGACAACGGGGAAAATGCTCGGATGCATGAGACGAACATGTATGCAAATGAAATGCACATGATGACATGATATGCAATGCATGACACGCAAGCAATGACAAGGCAACAACAGCGAATAACTGGAGGACACCTGGCACATCGGTCTCGGGGCGTTACAACACTCCACCACTATGAGAGGATCTCGTCCCGAGATCTAGAATGGCACCGGAGGGAAAACGGAAGAGAAGGAGGGGAGGTAAAGCTAAGTTGCTTCTTTGACAAACGAGTGAAACCATGAGCCTTAAGAGGTTGAACAAATTGAAAAGAATAATACAACAGAGATGAACAAAGTTGAAAGCGCTCCGTTAAGAAAAAAAAGAATAGGAAAGAACCGATCCGAGTAGCACTCTGGTTGAAAAGAGATGAAAGACTTTACAAGATGAAAAGAACTTGAGCAGAGGACACAACACTCCGGTTAAATGGATAAGCATGAAAAGGACATGATCTTAGACAACACGAGATGACGGTTGAAAAGAACAACATCGCAATGCCTCCGGAACGAAAGAATAGAAGATAGATAATTGAAATAGGAGAATTTAGAATAAAATGCCAACTTCTGCCACAAAAGAGCTCGAAAAGGCATCTTTAGGAGAAGGGACGAACGGAGTTGTTGGAACACCAACAATGAAAAGGATAAGCTTGTTGTGGGCTTATGGAAAACATCTCAAAACTATGAGGTGAAATTCTGCCACTGACGAAAAATAATAGATTGGATTGATATCAACAAGGAGACGAGAAACTTATTTCACAAGGAGGATAAATGAAGAATTTGGATCATTTATAAGCACCATAATTTGCAACAATCCTTAGGGAAAGTTTTAGGTGAAATATAACCCAAGATAATTCCAATGAAGTGATTGATGGATTAAGAAGAGCTCATGCTCGAAGAAATTAATGGGTTTCACTATCTCGTTCTTGACAACTGTTGAAACATGACACACGAAGGGAAATTGTCAAGAGTGACATCGCACCACCTCACAAGATAAGGTAGAAATAATTGCACTCCGGATTGCAAGAAGAAGAATACTTGAGCTCCTTAGAAAAGAATCTCAATGAACACTTGGAGAAGGAATTATTTCCTTGATGAACCATCATGTAGAACATCCATGAAGAACTCCGGTAACAAAAAGGATGATGAAGACGAAAGGAAAAAGAAGTTGAAAACATAAGGTGAAGCCTTGCGATGA
This sequence comes from Triticum urartu, assembly GCF_003073215.2. Taxonomy (NCBI): domain Eukaryota; kingdom Viridiplantae; phylum Streptophyta; class Magnoliopsida; order Poales; family Poaceae; genus Triticum; species Triticum urartu. Next base: position 403,862,452 of record NC_053026.1, read on the forward strand.
TTTAAATGGAGCTTCGCGACAAGATAAAGTGGAAACTTGGAGCTCTGGAAATGAAAGATGAGCAAAAGAAACCAAGAATTTTTCAATGAACCTCCGGAATAAGGAATTAATCACTTGGATGAACAAGAATAAGAATTATGTTATGCTTGCCCTTCATCAATTAAATTGATGATAAACAATGGATTTGGCACCCTACTTATTCCCGTTGCAAAGGATTGAAGAGAGATATAGCATAAACTTGAGAAGGTCTTCCACGAGCCGCCGGTGTGATTGGAAAGAACAAATGAATTGATATGATAACAGCAAAAGAGAATCCTGGAAGAACCACCGTAAGAATTGAAAATGAACGAAGTAAAGGGATGAATCACCGGGTAAGAATTGTGAAATGAACGAAGATACTTGAGAGAATTTAGGTGCATGTGAACGAATAGATCACGAGCTGATTATAGAATACTTGAATGACGCACCGGTAAGATTTGGAGAACGAGAGTTGAAAGCTGAGAATGAATAATCCCGAAATGATGGTCTTTGGAGAATCAAACTGAAAAGAATCTTGAATTGCTCCGGAAGGATGAAAAGAATTGTCACAATTGAAAACAATTATGAGAGGAAGGTAACAATCTAGAATCACGAATCATTGAGAGAATGGACAAGATTGAGAGAGAAAAATCGCCTTCGGTCTTCAAAATTCGAGAATGATGACGAGAAAAACCACCATGAATTGTTGAGGCACTCCGGAATGAAAATTAGAAAGGTTGAGCCAATGACGAAAAGAAATTGCAAGCTCTTGGAGCAAGGCATTTGACTGATGATAAACCATTCTTACGTCAAACTTCGAAAAGAAATTTGAGGATAGTTCCGGGAAAAGAAGAAGAGTCAGGTAAGATCCTGGAAGAAGACCTGTGGGTTAGGGCCCACTCAAAAGAAACACCGTTGAAAAGATTTAAAAGAGAGATTGCATCGGTTGAATTAAAATGGCTTGAATGAGATAACAAAATCGAAATAAGTTGAACGGATCTTGAATTACGAGACGAGCCTTCTGAGATATCTTGAACACTCCGGAACAATTGAATAGCGAGAAGTGGATGATTAAGAGGTGCACCGGCATGAGAAGGTATTTGAAACGAGGAAAAAGGATATGACCAACACCAAAGCTTGAATTAGATCCACCGAAGAAGATAACAGAAACAAAGAATGATGAACTTGAGGTTCTGTTAGGATCTTCATGAGAATCACCGAATAAAAACATTGAAGGAAAAGAATGGAGAGCCTTCACATCAATAAGATGGATACTCGATAAAGAAATCCGAGTCCTTGAAAAAAAAAGGGGGGGGGGGGGGGGAAAACAAAGGTAACTTGGGACGGATGAAACAAACACCGTTGAGAAGAACTGATACTTGATCTTGCGAATGTTGAAATGATCGGATCCACTTGAAGAGAAAGACAGCGGTTAAAAAGGATTGACATGACAATCTCGATTATCATGAAGGATTGGTATTCACATCGGAGTATGAGAACACTATTTGGGGAAGGTATGGAATCAACACTTGACATTGAAGCAACTCGAATACCACAACTCAAAACAAAACAAAGGATTGGCTTGCAGAATAAGCCGGAACAAAAAAATGATAGAGATTTCGTCCGAAGTTTTCGTGGTGGGGCCTACACGGGCTCGATCGTACAGCACCATCATGTACAAGGCAGTGCACATGACATACGAAGCGTCCCCGAGTAGGCATAGCCAAGAACTCTTTAAGACACAATGAGACCACTGTAAAACCAACTGTGAATAGGCGGACCACTAGACGTCGAACCCCAATTTCGTATCATACATCTGTCGGAAAGATATCCTAAGAGCTACTTGAATTCCCACTTATAAACTCCCGAAACTTTTTGGTTATGCAATCAGGTGTTGGGGATACAGGGGAAGCATAATATCTCACCCAAACTAACAAATCCTACATCCAGCTGTATCCATCCTTCAACACATAACCAAGAAATCTTCGGAAATCATTTACCTCAACCTTCGAAAAGCATCCGTTATACGAGTTATGGCAATACTCCCGAACTCCCGCCCCAGTACTGGGTGGCATCGAGGTTATCTCACCAACAACTGCATAAAAGAGATTTTCGATGTCGGCGAACTCAGGTATTCCAGAACTGCAACGATAAAATTGTGACGACAACACCTCGGAGCTCAACTCCCCGGGACACTGCCACAACCCCTAAATGTCAGGAGGCACCAAGAACAATGTTCTCGTCACAAAACCATCGGAACGATTCCAAGATACCCGCGTGATCCTAAAAACAATTTAGTGAAAATTTGAGAAGAGAAGAGTCAAAACTCTACGTCAGGATGCCTCACCAGAGCGACCAAGGGACTGAGGAGTAAAAAGAATTCCTACTCTCCGATATATAATTCCTAAATGACTCAAAACATTTTTCTAGACTCAACAACACCAACGATTCGATCAAGCAGGGGGCTCCTAAGGTCGGGGAAGGCTCTGATTACCAACTTGAAACGCCCTCGATGCGGCTATATCTCCCACGTGTCGAAGCACGACTTAGAGGCATAACCGCATTGAAAGCAATGTCGCAAGTGAGGTAATCTTCACACAACCCATGTAATGCATAAGGGAAAGAGATACATAGATGGCTTACAATCGCCACTTCACACAATACATGAATAAAGCATTACATCAACCAGATACACTCAAGGTCCGACTATGAAACCCAAAATAGGAAGACTACCCCAAATGCTACACAGATCCCCGGTCGTCCCAACTGGGCTCCACTACTGATCAACAGGAACGAAACAACACAAAGGACAAGATCTTCATCGAGCTCCTCCTTGAGCTTGGTTGCGTCACCTGCTCGGTAACGTCGGCACCTGCAAACTGGTTTTTGAAGTATCTGTTAGTCACGGGGACTCAGCAATCTCACACCCTCGCGATCAAGACTATTTAAGCTTATAGGTAGGGTAAAAGGTATGAGGTGGAGCTGCAGCAAGCGACTAGCATATATGGTGGCTAACATACGCAAATGAGAGCGAGAAGAGAAGGCAAAGCACGTTCGAGAAACTATGATCAACAAGTGATCCTAGAACAACCTACGTCAAGCATAAGTCCAACACCATGTTCACTTCCCAGACCCCGCCGAGAAGAGACCATCACGGTAACACACGCGGTTGGTGCATTTTAATTAAGATAGGTTTCAGGTTTTCTACAACCGGACATTAACAAATTCCCATTTGCCCATAACCGCGGGCACGGCTTTCAAAAGTTCAAATCCCTGCAGGGGTGTCCCAACTTAGCCCATCACAAGCTCTCACGGTCAACGAAGGATATTCCTTCTCCCAAGACAATCCGATCAGACTCGGCATCCCGGTTACAAGACATCCTCGACAATGGTAAAACAAGTCCAGCAAGACCACCCGCTGTGCCGACATATCCCGATAGGAGCTGCACATATCTCTTTCTCAGGGCACACCGGATTGTCCAAGGTTCCGGTAGACCAGCCCAGAGTTGCCCCTGGTGGCCACCGGCAGCTGACAGGTTGGACCAACACTTAGAGGGGCACTGGCCCGGGGGGGTAAATAAAGATGACCCTTGAGCCGGACGACTCAATGGAAAGAAAAGGCTAGGTGGCAAATGGTAAAACCAATGTTGGGCCTTGCTGCAAGAGTTTTATTCAAGGCGAACTGTCAATGGCTTCCCATTATAACCCAACCGCGTAAGGAACGCAAAATCCGGGAACATAACACCGATATGACAGAAACTACGGCAGCAAGAGTGGAACAAAACCCCACGCATAAGGCCGAGCCTTCCACCCTTTACCAAGTATATAGATGCATTAATTAAATAAGAGATATTGTGATATCCCAACAAAATATCCATGTTCCAACATGGAACAAGCTCCAATCTTCACCTGCAACTAACAACGCTATAAGAGGGGCTGAGCAAAGCGGTAACATAGCCAAACAACGGTTTGCTAGGACAAGGTGGGTTAGAGGCTTGGTTCAACAATATAGGAGGCATGATAAGCAAGTGGTAGGTATCGCGGCATAGGCATAGCAAAAGAGCGAGCAATCTAGCAAGCAAAGATAGAAGTGATTTTGAGGGTATGGTCATCTTGCCTGAAATCCCGCAAGGAAGAAGAACGAGTCCATGAAGAAGACAAACGGACGTAGACAAACGGGTCCTCACAAACGTGACATTATCGGAACCAACCCGAAGAAGCAACACCGGAAAGAAGCACACAACAAAGTAAACAACCAACACATGAACATGGCATGATATGCGGGATGTGGTATGCGGTGCATATGCATGATTTGGAAAGGAATGATTGAACCTAGCCTCAACTTGGAAATCCAAGAGTGCCACTGGAAAGGGGAGGTGATTTCGGTTGAAATTGATATAATGAACACCGGAATCGGATGCACGGTTTGAAAATGGCAAGCAAAACAAATATGGCACCGGTCTGCGATAAACAGCAAGTAGCCATCTAAATGCATCAAGATAAATATGCTACAGCACTCAAACATAACAAAAAAATACATGGCAGGGATCCACTCAAGAATCTTAACAAAAGATGAACACTGAGCTACGGCTAATTCATCCATTAACAGGTTCAAACAAGCATGGAAAAAGAGCAAATGATGACAGGTTTCAGACTTAGTGAAATTAACACAAGTCTAGAATTTACCATCAGGAAGCACACTTTAGAGCATGAAAAGTACAAGCTACAGGATCTTAACATGGCAAAGCAAGGCATGGCATGAAGCTACTCAAAGCACTTAACAAAAGTCCCTTAGTGACCTTGAGCCAAAAGGGATCAGAAAATACAATTGCAAGCATGTGAACATAGCAAAAACATAAATAGATTCAGACTTAGTGAAAAACTGGAGCATGCAAAACAGATTAACAAGTAGACATGTTTACGAGCTCGATGCACTCACTACGAGGCATGGCATGACAAACTAAGCATACACCCATCAAGAAGACATGGCAAGAACAATAACATAGCATGCACGGATCAATAGCAGCATCCTCGGCAAAATCGCTGAACATGTCAACAATCTTTCAGGATCATTTTATAGCAAAAGTAGAGCTCGATTGACTCAAGCTAGGGTGCTCCATAGTTGCAAACAAAGACATGGATGGATAGAGCATCACAATATAAACAAAACATCATTACTGATCATCCTCAAAAGAGGCACGGATCACTAGGAAACAACATGAACATATGACATAAAAATAAAGACAGGGCAAGGACTTAGTGAAATTCTAAGTCCCTGAAACCAGCATTAACGATTACGCTACTTTGCATGCTTGTGCTAGTCACCACAAAGATCACAAAAATACATGGCATACACCCCTGTAAAGATGGCATGGCATATTACAAAACACATGTAGAGCTCAGGATCATATCATGCACACATTAATCATGGCAAAAATGACAAAAGGTCATTTGCTGAAATAGATCTGACAAATTCATCACATAGCCCTCTTCCAACAGCATTTCGGGCATCAATATGATCTCAAATGAAAATAATGCAATGAGATGAAATGATGTGAGAAGAACATTTTGATATGCTACACGCACAAATCAGATCTACGATGAGAGAGTTATGACATGCCAAAGTTTGCAAATATTTAGGGTTTGTAGGGGGAAAAGTCAACCGTCTTCGATTTCATAACTGGATCGGATTGAGTCCGGGTACTGTAGCGGTGGTCTCCTCGAGGATGGCCGGCCAGAGTATGTGCTCGCCGGTGGAGGCGGAGCTCGCCGGAGCTTTTGGCCGGCCGGCGGGGCGACGATGATGCGGCGGCGGAGGGCGGCGTCGGCGGGGCAGCGGCCACCGGCGACGGGGCGGCGAAGGGCAGTGCGGCGAGCTGGGCGGCCGCGGTGGAGGTTGGCACGGCGACGAGGCGCGTCGCGGTGGAGGTGGCCGACGGCGGCGGGGCGCGTCGCCGGCGCTGGAGGAGGCAGCGGTGTGCGCCTGGGTGCGGGCGGCGGAAGGAACGGACCGGGAGGGCCGGCTCCGGGCCCCGCGGGCCTGGCGCGGCCGGCGGCGAAGTGGGGGCCAGAGCGGACACGTGTCACGATCTGGTTGGCGGCGGCGGTCTCATCCGGCGCGGGCGGACGTGTCCGACCGCGCGAAGAGGAATTTTAGGGTTACAGGGAGGAGAAGACCCGGGATTTGGAATGAGGGGTCTATTTATAGAGGTGGAGGGAGCTAGGAAGCTCCAAATGAGGTGCAGTTTGCGGCCACGCGATCGTGATCGAACGATCTAGAAGATGGATGAGGTTTAGGTGGGTTTTGGGCCACTTTGTAAGGGTGTTGGGCTGCAACACACATGAGGCCTTTTCGGTCCCTCGGTTAACCGTTGGAGTATCAAACGAAGTCCAAATGGCACGAAACTTGACAAGCGGTCTACCGGTAGTAAACCAAGGCCGCATGACAAGTCTCGGTCCAATCCGAAAATGATTAACACCCGCACACGAAAAGAGGTAGAAAGGGACACCGGATGACATAGGAGCGCCGGATTGCAAAACGGACAACGGGGAAAATGCTCGGATGCATGAGACAAACATGTATGCAAATGAAATGCACATGATGACATGATATGCAATGCATGACACGCAAGCAATGACAAGGCAACAACAGCGAATAACTGGAGGACACCTGGCACATCGGTCTCGGGGCGTTACATTGTTGTGATGTGATATGGTCAAGACGTGATGAGATATAAGTTTTTGTATGAGATGATCATGTTTTGTTGAAGTTATCGGCAACTGGCAGAAGCCTTATGGTTGTCTCTTTATTGCATAAGATGCAAGCGCCAAATAATTGCTTTACTTTATTGCTATACGATAGCAATAGTTGCAATAGCAATAGTTGGCGAGACGACCATGTGACGACACGTTGATAGAGATCAAGATGATGGAGATCATGGTGTCATGCTGGTGACGATAGAGATCATGACGGTACTTTGGAGATGGAGATCAAAGGTGCAAGATGATCATGGCCATATCATGTCACATATTTTGATTGCATCTGATGTTTATCCTTTATGCATCTTATTTTGCTTAGTTTGGCGGTAGCATTATAAGATGATCTCTCACTAAATTTCAAGGCAGAAGTGTTCTCCCTAAGTATGCACCGTTGCCAAAGTTCGTCGTGCCGAGACACCACGTGATGATCGGGTGTGATAAGCTCTACGTTCACATACAACGGGTGCAAGCCATTTTTGCACACGCAGAAATACTCGGGTTAAACTTGACGAGCCTAGCATATGCAAATATGGCCTCAGAACATTGAAGACCGAAAGGTCGAGCGTGAATCATATAGTAGATATGATCAACATAGTGATGTTCACCATTGAAACTACTCCATCTCACGTGATGATCGAACATGGTTTAGTTGATATGGATCACGTGATCACTTAGAGGATTAGATGGATGTCTATCTAAGTGAGAGTTCTTAAGTAATATGATTAATTGAACTTAAATTTATCATGAACTTAGTCCTGGTAGTATTAGCATATCTATGTTGTAGATCAATAGCTCGCGTTTAGCTCCCCTGTTTTATTTTTGATATGTTCCTAGAGAAAACTAAGTTGAAAGATGTTAGTAGCAATGATGCGGATTGGATCTGTGATCTGAGGTTTATTCTCATTGCTGCACAGAAGAATTATGTCCTTGATGCACCGCTAGGTGACAAACCTATTGCAAGAGCAGATGCAGATGTTATGAACGTTTGGCTAGCTCAATATGATGACTACTTGATAGTTTAGTGCACCATGCTTAAACGGCTTAGAATCGGAACTTCAAAGACGTTTTGAATGTCATGGACCATATGAGATGTTCCAGGAGTTGAATTTAATATTTCAAGCAAATACCCGAGTTGAGAGATATGAAGTCTCCAACAAGTTCTATAGCTAAAAGATGGAGGAGAATAGCTCAAGCAGTGAGCATGTGCTCAGATTGTCTGGGTACTACAATCGCTTGAATCAAGTGGGAGTTAATATTCTAGATAAAATAGTGATTGACAGAATTCTCTAGTCACAATCACCAAGTTAGTAGAACTTCGTGATGAACTATAGTATGCAAGGGATGACGAAAACGATTCCTGAGCTTTTCATTATGATGAAATCGATGAAGGTAGAAATCAAGAAAGAGCATCAAGTGTTGATGATTAACAAGACCACTAGTTTCAAGAAAATGGCAAAGGGAAAGAAAGGGAACTTCAAGAAGAACAGCAAGCAAGTTGCTGCTCAAGTGAAGAAGCACAAGTCTGGACCTAAGCATGAGATTAACTGCTTCTACTACAAAGGGACTGGTCACTGGAAGCGGAACTGCCCCAAGTATTTGGCGGATAAGAAGGATGGCAAAGTGAACAAATGCTATATTTGATATACATGTTATTGATGTGTACTTTACTAGTGTTTATAGCAACCCCTCGGTATTTGATACTGCTTCAGTTGCTAAGAGTAGTAACTCGAAACGGGAGTTGCAGAATGAACAGAGACTAGTTAAGGGTGAAGTGACGATGTGTGTTGGAAGTGGTTCCAAGATTGATATGATCATCATCGTACACTCCCTACACTTTCAGGATTAGTGTTGAACCTAAATAAGTGTTATTTGGTGTTTGCGTTGAGCATGAATATGATTTGATCATGTTTATTGCATTACGGTTATTCATTTAAGTTAGAGAATAATTGTTATTCTGTTTACATGAATAAAACCTTCTATGGTTATGCACCCAATGAAAATGGTTTGTTGAATCTCGATCATAGTGATACACATATTCATAATATTGAAGCCAAAAGATGCAAAGTTAATAATAATAGTGCAACTTATTTGTGGCACTGCCGTTTAGGTCATATTGCTGTAAAGCGCATGAAGAAAACCCTTGTTGATGGGCTTTTGGAATCACTTGATGCTTGTGAACCATGCCTCATGGGCAAAGATGACTAAGACTCCATTCTCTAGAACAATGGAGCGAGCAACTGACTTATTGGATATAATACATATTGATGCATGAGGTCCGATGAGTGTTGAGGCTCACGGCGGGTATCATTATTTTTCTGACCTTCACAGATGATTTGAGCAGATATGGGTATATCTACTTGAAGAAATGTAAGTCTGAAACATTTGAAAAGTTCAAAGAATTCCAGAGTGAAGTGGAAAATCATTGTAACAAGAAAATAAAGTTTCTACGATCGGATCGCAGAGGCGAATATTTGAGTTACGAGTTTGGCCTTCAATTAAAACAATGTAGAATAGTTTCACAAAACTCATGCCACCTGGAACACCATAGCGTAATGGTGTGTCCGAACGTCATAACTGTACTTTATTAGATATGGTGCGATCTATGATGTCTCTTACCGATTTACCACTATCATTTTTCGGTTATGCATTAGAGACAGCTACATTCACGTTAAATAGGGCACCATCTAAATCCGTTGAGACGACACCGTATGAACTATGGTTTGGCAAGAAACCTAAGCTGTCGATTCTTAATGTTTGAGGTTGGAATGCTTATGTGAAAAAGTTTCAACCTGATAAGCTCAAACCCAAATCGGAGAAGTGCGTCTTCATAGGATACCCAAAAGAAAATGTTGGGTGCACCTTCTATCATAGATCCGAAAGCAAGATATTCATTGCTGAGAATGGATCCTTTCTAGAGAAGGAGTTTCTCTCGAAAGAAGTGAGTGGGAGGAAAGTAGAACTTGATGAGGTAACTATACCTACTTCCTTACTGGAAAGTAGTTCATCACAGAAATCTGTTCCTGTGACTACTACACCAATTAGTGAGGAAGCTAATGATGATGATCATGTAACTTCAGATCAAGTTACTGTCGAACCTGGTAGGTAAACCAGAGTGAGATCCGCACTAGAGTGGTACGATAATCCTGTTCTGGAGGTCATGTTACTTGACCATGACGAACCTACGAACTATGAGGAAGCGGTGATCAGCCCAGATTCCGCAAAATGGCTTGAGGCCATGAAATATGAGATGAGATCCATGTATGAGAACAAAGTATGGACTTTGATTGACTTGCCCAATGATCGGCGAGCCATTGAGATTAAATGGATCTTCAAGAGGTGTGACGCCCCCGATTTAATCGTACACTAATCATACACGCAAACGTGTACGATCAAGATCAGGGACTCACGGGAAGATATCACAACACAACTCTACAAATAAAATAAGTCATTCAAGCATCATATTACAAGCCAGGGGCCTCGAGGGCTCGAATACAAGAGCTCGATCATAGACGAGTCAGCGGAAGCAACAATATCTGAGTACAGACATAAGTTAAACAAGTTTGCCTTAAGAAGGCTAGCACAAACTGGGATACAGATCGAAAGAGGCGCAGGCCTCCTGCCCGGGATCCTCCTAAACTACTCCTGGTTGTCGTCAGCGGGCAGCACATAGTAGTAGGCACCTCCGGTGTAGTAGGAGTTGTCGTCGAGGGTGGCGTCTGGCTCCTGGGCTCCAACGTCTGGTTGCGACAACCAGGTAGAAGGGATAGGGGGAAAAGAGGGAGAAAGCAACCGTGAGTACTCATCCAAAGTACTCGCAAGCAAGGAGCTACACTACATATGTATGCATTGGTATCAACTGGAATAAGGCTATTATATGTGTACTGAACTGCAGAAAGCCGGGATAAGGGGGGATAGCTAGTACTTTCGAAGACTATGCTTCTGGCAGCCTCGTCTTGCAGCATGTAGGAGAGAGCAGACTGAAGACCTCCAAGTAGCATCGGATAGCATAATCCTATCCGATGATCCTCCCCTCGTCGCCCTGTGAGAGAGCGACCATCGGTTGTATCTGGCACTTGGGAGGGTGTGTTTTATTAAGTATCCAGTTCTAGTTGTCATAAGGTCAAGGTACAACTCCAAGTCGTCCTGTTACCGAAGATCACGGCTATTCGAATAGATTAACTTCCCTGCAGGGGTGCACCACATAACCCAACACGCTTGATCCCATTTGGCCGGACACACTTTTCTGGGTCATGCCCGGACTCGGAAGATCAACACGTCGCAGCCCTACCTAGGCACAACAGAGAGGTCAGCACGCCGGTCTAAATCCTATGGCGCAGGGGTCTGGGCCCATCGCCCTTTGCACACCTGCACGTTGCGAACGCGGCCGGAAGCAGAACTAGCCCCCTTAATACAAGAGCAGGCTTACGGTCCAATCCGGCGCGCGCCACTCAGTCACTGACGTCACGAAGGCTTCGGCTGATACCACGATGTCGAGTGCCCATAACTGTCCCCGCGTAGATGGTTAGTGCGTATAGGCCAGTAGCCAGACTCAGATCAAATACCAAGATCTCGTTAAACGTGTTATTCTGAAATAACCACGGACGCCGACCAGGGCCAGGTCCACCTCTCTCCTAGGTGGTCTCAACCTGCCCTGTCGCTCCACCTCAAAGTAACAGTCGGGGGCCGTCGGGAACCCAGGCCCACCTCTACCGGGATGGAGCCACCTGCCCCTTCAGCCCCCATCTCCGAACAGTATCATAAGTAATGTAACTGTGTAAAGTATATAGTAGATGCCCGTGATCACCTCCCGAAGTGATCACGGCCCAGTAGTATAGCATGGCAGACGGACAAGAGTGTAGGGCCACTGATGGAACACTAGCATCCTATACTAAGCAGTAGGATAGCAGGTAATGATAACAACAGTAGTAGCAAGGACAGGTTATGCATCAGGATAGGAATAACGGAAAGCAGTAACATGCTACACTACTCTAATGCAAGCAGTATAGAGAAGAGTAGGCGATATCTGATGATCAAAGGGGGGGCTTGCCTGGTTGCTCTGGCAAGAGAGAGGGGTCTTCAACACCGTAGTCGTACTGGGTATCAGCGGCGTCGGTCTTGATGTCTAGCGAGAGAAGAGGGGGAAGAAACAATAATTATAATGCAAACAAATGCATGACGATGCATGACATAACAAAGCGCGATGCTAGGTGTGCCCTAACGCGGTACGAGGTGGTACCGGTGAAGGGGGAAAAACATCCGGGAAAGTATTCCTGGTGTTTCGCGTTTTCGGACCGGTGAACCGGAGGGGGAAAGTTGCATGTTCGCTATGCTAGGGATGCGTGGCGGACGAACGGGCTGCGTATCCGGATTCGTCGTCGTTCTGAGCAACTTTCATGTACAAAGTTTTTTCATCCGAGCTACGGTTTATTTTATATTATTTTTCAAAGTTTTAATTTAATTTTAGAATTATCAGAATTAATTTAATTAGGAAATGCCATTATGATGTCAGCATGACATCGGGGTGATGTCGGTAGTCAACAGTCAGTTGACTTGGTCAATCTGACGCATGGGCCCCACTGTCATTGTCTAACTAACTAATTGTTTAGTTAGATTAATTTGCAGGTTAATTAGGTTTATTAGTTAGTTAACAGAATTAATTAAGTTAACTAATTAAGTTAATTAATTAATTAATTGTTTTATTTATTTAATTATTACTTTTTAATTATTTTTAATTTAATTTTTTTATTAAATTAAACGTTCTGGGCCATGGGCCCCACATGTCATTGGCCCCTGGCCTTAGCAGGCACAGGGTGCCGCGGGCGGGTTACGGGCGCTAGCGCCAAGCGCCCAATGGGGCGAGCCCGGGCGCACCAGCGACGGCCGACAGGGCGCCGGACTTGCCCGCGGGGAGGGGTGGTCGGCGCGAGCCCGGACCGGAGCAGGACGGGGGCGGCCTCGGCCCGGAGAGGCGATGCAGGGGCGCGACGGGCGAGGTTAGGCGCGCGGGCCGCGGCCAGGGGAAAGGCGAGCGCGTGTGCGGGCGGCGACGGGTGTGCGCGTGCTCACCGCAAGCACGAGCACCGGGCGGCGCGTGTGGCCGCGGGGGCGGGCGCGCGCGAGCTGGGCACGACCAGCGCGGGGTGACCGCAGGCAGGGCTCGGGCAGACGTGCGCGTGGCGACGGAGAGAGGCGCGCTGAGCGGGGTAGCAAGGAGAGGAGGGGGTCTCACGGCGGGGAGCAAGGTTCGTGGCAACGGGGGTCGGGGTGGTGGTCGAAGACGATGGCGTCGACGTAGACGAGGCAGACCGACGAGGGAGCACTCCGGGGAGGAGCTTCGGCGGTGACGACGTTCGGTCGCGAGGCGGCGGTTGGCGCCGCGAGCCCCGATCCGATCTGGATCGGGGGAAGGGGGCGCGTCATGGGGAGGGGAGTGGGGGAGTGATTGGGTTAGGTTACGGGAGGGAGAGGATAAGGGGTAGTGGGGGGAGTGGCCGGCTGGGCCAGTCGGCTGGGCCTTTGCCCAGTTGGGCTGGCTTGCTGGGCCACAGATGGCCCAGTGGGGGGGGTCTGCCTCTCTTTTTTATTAGATTTGTTTTTTCCTTTTATTTATTTCACTTCTTTTTTTTCTTTCCTGTCTTACTTTAGATTCCTTTTAATTTTGTTTTAGCAAAATACCAAAATGGTACCTATTTTAACGTTACCAAATATGCCACTACCACACTAACTTGCTACCCAATTCTAAAATAGCTTCGTAATTTTTTTAATATTTAAAAGTATTTAAATAATAGTTTTCGCTACTGTTTTATTCATCTTATAGTATTGAAATATTTTATAAAGGTGTGGTTTCTCCCCCATAATTACCTGTGCAATATTTGGTTCACTCCGAACATTTTTGTTTTAATATTTGAAAACTTTTATTGTTTGCTAGATTTTGAATTTGAATTTGAATCAGTTTCGAACTAACTCGAGTTTATCAACAGTAACCGAGGTGACATGGCACCACTAGCAGAGTTTTACTGTAGCTTGATTATCCGGGCGTCACAAGAGGAAGACGGACGCAGATAGTAGTGTTACTATCTACAAAGCTAGAATTGTCGCAAAAGGTTTTTGACAAGTTCAAGGTATTGACTACGATGAGAGTTTCTCACTCGTATCTATGCTTAAGTCTGTCCGAATCATGTTAGCAATTGCTGCATTTTATGAAATCTGGCAAATGGATAAACAAAACTGCATTCCTTAATGGATTTATTAAAGAAGAGTTGTATATGATGCAACCAGAAGGTTTTGTCAATCCTAAAGGTGCTAACAAAATATGCAAGCTCCAGCGATTCATCTATGGACTGGTGCAAGCATCTCGGAGTTGGAATATACGCTTTGATAAGTTGATCAAATCATATAGTTTTATACAGACTTGCGGTGAAGCCTGTATTTACAAGAAAGTGAGTGGGAGCACTACAGCATTTCTGATAAGTATATGTGAATGACATATTGTTGATCGGAGATAATATAGAATTATTCTGCAAAGCATAAAGGAGTGTTTGAAAGGAGTTTTTTTAAAGAAAGACCTCGGTGAAGCTGCTTACATATTGAGCATCAAGATCTATAGAGATAGATCAACACGCTTGATAAGTTTTTCAATGAGTACATACCTTGACAAGATTTGGAAGTAGTTCAAAATGGAACAGTCGAAGAAAGAGTTCTTGCCTGTGTTACAAGGTGTGAAACTGAGTAAGACTCAAAGCCCGACCACGGCAGAAGATAGAAAGAGAATGAAAGTCATTCCCTATGCCCTGTCCATAGGTTCTATAAAATATGCCTTGCTGTGTACCATATCTATTGTATAGCCTACACTGTTTTTGGCAAGGGAGTACAATAGTGATCTAGGAGTAGATCACTGGACAGTGGTCAAAATTATCCTTAGTCGAATAAGGATATGTTTCTCGATTATGGAGGTGACAAAAAGGTTCGTCGTAAAGGGTTACGTCGATGCAAATTTTGACACTGATCTGGATGACTCTAAATCTCAATATGGATACATATTGAAAGTGGGAGAAATTAGCTAGAGTAGCTCCGTGCAGAGCATTGTTGACATAGAAATTTGCAAAATACTTAAGGATTTGAATGTGGCAGACCCATTGACTAAACTTCTCTCACAAGCAAAACATGATCACACCTTAGTACTCTTTGGGTGTTAATCACATAGCGATGTGAACTAGATTATTGACTCTAGTAAACCCTTTGGGTGTTGGTCACATGTCGATGTGAACTGTGGGTGTTAATCACATGGTGATGTGAACTATTGGTATTAAATCACATGGCGATGTGAACTAGATTATTGACTCTAGTGCAAGTGGGAGACTGAAGGAAATATGCCCTAGAGGCAATAATAAAGTTATTATTTATTTCCTTATATCATGATAAATGTTTATTATTCATGCTAGAATTGTATTAACCGGAAACATAATACATGTGTGAATACATAGACAAACAGAGTGTCACTAGTATGCCTCTACTTGACTAGCTCATTGATCAAAGATGGTTGTTTCCTAACCATAGACAATGAGTTGTCATTTGATTAACAGGATCACATCATTAGGAGAATGATGTGATTGACTTGACCCATTCCGTTAGCTAATCACTTGATCGTTTAGTTTGTTGCTATTGATTTCTTCATGACTATACATGTTCCTATGACTATGAGATTATGCAACTCCCGTTTACTGGAGGAACACTTTGTGTGCTACCAAACGTCACAATGTAACTGGGTCATTATAAAGGTGCTCTACAGGTGTCTCCAAAGGTACTTGTTGGGTTGGCGTATTTCGAGATTAGGATTTGTCACTCCAATTGTCGGAGAGGTATCTCTAGGCCCTCTCGGTAATGCACATCACTTAAAGCCTTGCAAGCATTGCAACTAATGAGTTAGTTGCAGGATGATGTGTTACGGAACGAGTAAAGAGACTTGCCAGTAACGAGATTGAACTAGGTATTGAGATACCGACGATCGAATCTCGGGCAAGTAACATACCGATGATAAAGGGAACAACGTATGTTGTTATGCGGTCTGACCGATAAAAGATCTTCGTAGAATATATGGGAGCCAATATGAGCATCCAGGTTCCGCTATTTGTTATTGACCGGAGACGTGTCTCGGTCATGTCTACATTGTTCTCGAACCCGTAGGGTCCGCACGCTTAACGTTACGATGACAGTTTCATTATGAGTTTATATATTTTGATGTACCGAAGGTTGTTCGGAGTCCCGGATATGATCACGCACATGAAGAGGAGTCTCGAAATGGTCGAGACGTAAAGATCGATATATTGTACGGCTATATTCGGACACTGGAAGTGTTTCGGGTGATTTCGGAGAAAACTGGAGTGCCGGAAGGGTTACCGAAACCCCCCGGGGAAGTATTGGGCCTTAGTGGGCCTGAGGGGAGAGAGAGGGCAGCAGCCCAGGAGGTGGCGCGCCCCCTCCCATGGTTAAGTTTCCTAACTATAGACATGAGTTGTCATTTGATTAACGGGATCACAGCATTAGGAGAATGATGTGATTGACTTGACCCATTCTGTTAGCTTAGCACTTGATCGTTTAGTTTGTTGCTATTGCTTTCTTCATGACTTATACATGTTCCTATGACTATGAGATTATGCAACTCCCGTTTACCGGAGGAACACTTTGTGTGCTACCAAACGTCACAACGTAACTCGGTGATTATAAAGGTGCTCTACAGGTGTCTCTGAAGGTACTTGTTGGGTTGGCGTATTTTGAGATTAGGATTTGTCACTCCGATTGTCGGAGAGGTATCTCTGGGCCCACTTGGTAATACACATCACTTGAGCCTTGCAAGCATTGCAACTAATGAGTTAGTTGCGGGATGATGTATTACGGAACGAGTAAAGAGACTTGCCAGTAACGAGATTGAACTAGGTATTGAGATACCGACGATCGAATCTCGGGCAAGTAACATACCAATGACAAAGGGAACACCGTATGTTGTTATGCGGTTTGACCGATAAAGATCTTCCTAAAATTTGTGGGAGCCAATATTAGCATCTAGGTTCCGCTATTGGTTATTGGCCAGAGACGTGTCTCGGTCATGTCTACATAGTTCTCGAACCCGTAGGGTCCGCGCTTAACGTTTCAATGACAGTTATATTATGAGTTTATATGTTTTGATGTACCGAAGGTTGTTCGGATTACGGGATGAGATCACGGACATGACGTGGATTCTCGAAATGGTCGAGACATGAATATTGATATATTGGAAGCCTATGTTTGGATATCAGAAGTGTTCCGGGTGAAATCGGGATTTTACCGGAGTATCGGGAGGTTACCGGAACCCCCCGGGAGCTTAATGGTCCATAGTGGGCCTTGTGGAGAAGAGGAGAGGCGGCCAGGGCAGAGCCACGCGCCCCTCCCCCCCCTAGTCCGAATAGGACAAGGAGAGGGGGCGCCCCCCCCCTTTCCTTCCTCTCTCCCTCCTCTTTCCCCCTCCACTCCTAGTCCAACAAGGAAAAGGGAGGGAGTCCTACTCCCGGTAGGAGTAGGACTCCTCCTGGCGCGCCCCCTCTAGGCTGGCCGCACCTCCCCCTTGCTCCTTTATATACGGGGGCAGGAGGTACCCTAGAGACACAACAATTGATCGTTTGATCTTTTAGCCGTGTGCGGTGCCCCCCTCCACCATAGTCCACCTCGATAATACTGTAGCGGTGCTTAGGCGAAGCCCTGCGTCGGTAGAACATCATCATTGTCACCACGCCGTCGTGCTGACGAAACTCTCCCGCAACACTCGGCTGGATCAGAGTTCGAGGGACGTCATCGGGCTGAACGTGTGATGAACTCGGAGGTGCCGTGCGTTCGGTACTTGATCGGTCGGATCGTGAAGATGTACGAGTACATCAACCGCGTTGTGCTAACGCTTCCGCTTTCGGTCTACGAGGGTACATGCACAACACTCTACCCTCTCGTTGCTATGCATCACCATGATCTTGCGTGTACGTAGGATTTTTTTTAAAATTACTACGTCCACCAACAATTCCATGTGCTGACCCGTTTCGGGCTGCAACGTTCATGTTGCAGACTTTTCAGACGACGAGAAAGGAGCCATAGGTCGTTTTCATTCACTCAGTGATACCGTTGGAGTTGATTGACTCACTTTATCTTCCAAGCCTTCCGTTGTTATCGATTTTAGATGGCCTGAAGCCATATTTATTGTATTAAGTTCTCTTTTGAGACATTCGATGTAATAAGTGTGTGATTGCTACTCTGTTATAAATCCTCAAGTATTGTGTGTGTCAGCATTACCGATCCAGAGATGACACTGATGCACAGAGATCAGACTGTTTGAGGTCTGGTCGCTACAATCATACTACATCACAATCATTTTAACGCAATGTTGATATACAAAATAAATCATTATCCACTCCTGCTACTTATGCTTGGCATGAGAAACTATAATCTCTACTTGTCATTGCAAACATGTTTAATCATATTTACACAAACAGAACAAGTCGAGTTCATACCCGTTTCTCTCTGGCACGGCGAGTTCATCGAATATCGTCATTATTGGCTTTCACTTGCACGACCGAACGGTATGAAAATGATAACAGTGCAAGAATGCCATGGACTAAGCTGGAATCTACAAACATTTTATTCAACGGGAGAAGACAAGGTAAAATGGGCTCTTTACTAGATCAACAGTTATTCATATGAGAGTCACTCAACATTTTCATCGCGGTCTTCTCCTCAGTACAACTCGAATAAAAAGAAAAGAAATTCAGAGAAACACATTGAAATATTTTTGGAGTTTTTGGTTTTCTTGAACAAACAAATAAAAGGGAAAAGCAAAAGCGAGAAAAACTATTTACACGAGAAAGCTCCCAACAAGCAAAAGAAGAACAAGGAATTTTTTTGGGTTTTCCTTTTAATATTACAACTAAGAATGCATAGAAAGTAAACTAACTACAACTGTTTTTTGTTTTTCTAAAGTTTTTCAAACACACAAGAAGAAAGCGAGAAAATAAAAGTAAGCACAGATGATACAATGAAAAAGTGTGAACACCGACAGATGAAATAAGTGAACATGAATGTAATGTCGGTGAGAAACACGTACTCCCCCAAACTTAGTCTTTTGGCCTAACTTGGTAATCTATCAGTAGCCTGGATAGTAGTTGGGGTACTGAGGAGCGGGCATCCACTGATCCCACTGCTGAGGCTCTTCCTCTTCCTCTACAGCCTAATCGTTCCGGTAGGCGATGATGTCCGCAGGCATAATCCTATATCCGCCCCTGGCAACAGGATCAAACAGAGCAGGAGCAGGCAATGGAATAATATCATGAGTGTTAACGTTGAAAACCAGGTTATATGGAATAGGGATGACAGGAGAATTGTTATCAGTGAAGTGGTGGTGATCCATGGCTGCACGGTCTAGGTAAACCTTGGTCAGAGGGTAATCATGAAGGCGTATCTCAACCTCGAAGTGAGCCACCAAATGAGTAGCGACAATCCCACCATGTATTTTACTCTTGGACCTATTAATGTGGAGGCGATGTGCCACAATAGCTCCCAAGCTATAAGTGTTGTCGCCCTCTAATGCACGACGCAAAACAACAAGGTCTGGTGAGATGAATGCACCCACCTTCTCTCTAGCAAGCAAGCATTTTGCAATGAAAAGAGCAAAGTAATGAACAGCGGGAAAATGCAAGCCAGCGGCAGCGATAGCTGACACCCCTCTCTCATCTCCCACTGTCAAGGTACGATAGAAGGCCTCAAACTCTGCCGGCCTAGGCTCGGCTAAGCTCCCATCATAAGGGATCATGCATATGTTACAAAATTCAGTAAGTGGTATCTGATGGGTTTCAGCATATAAATCAAACCGCACCCCAGGAGGATTATTCCTACCAAGGAAAGTAAAACTTTGAACAAAGATGTTTGTGAGGAGATGATATTGTTCGCATTCAGCTGCGATGAAGTCGGTGAGGCCGACATTAGCAGCATATTGTGTGAACTCCTGAAGGATTCCGGCCTCTTCCATGAACGGAGTGTGCGGCCATTCGCACGGTCGTACTTCTGCTAACCTCCACGGGCGGAGATCACTGTCAAACGACTCCCCAATAACTCCCTTGGAGTTCTTCTTGAAACCAAACTTCCTAAAGATATTCATGTTTTTCCTATGAACAAAAATTCTGAAATTTTTAGTCCACAAAAATTTCTCAACAAAACTTCACAAAAATGATACCAACTACTCATAGGGATACATAGAGGCCATAGCAAGCATTCAAGCTACTTAGAACTCTAAGAATTCAATATGCAAGCTCATCTACAACAGCACCAAGAGTAGCTAATTATTCAAAATATAAACCACTAAAACAAAAACTAATTGGACAAACGATGGAGTCACATACCAAGCAACAATCCCCCGAAACATTTCCGGAAACAAAGCTTCGAGCAAAGAGATCGAAATCCGCGGGTTAGAGATCAAGAACACGGGGGAGAGAGCAATGAAGAATTTTTTCTGGAGGTAAGTGATGATGTGGTGTGAAGGGATAAGTGAGGGGGGCCACGTGGGGACCACAACCCACCAGGGCGCGCCTAGGGGTCCTGGCGCGCCCAGGTGGGTTGTGCCCACCTGGTGCACCTCCCTCTGATATTAATTGCACCAGAAATTCTTAAATATTCAGGAAAAAATCGTATTAAATTTTCAGAGCATTCTGAGAACTTTGATTTTTGGGTCATTTTTTATTGCACGGGAAATTCAGAAAACAAACAAAACATGGCATTTTATTTTATTTAACTAATAAAAACATAAAACAAAAAGTAGGGACAGAAGGTAGTGCTTACTAAATTCATCAACCTCATACCGCTTAAAAATGATTCATTAATAAGGTTTATCAAGTCTTATTAACAACCACTTTCGATTAGCATGAAACCGAAGAACTATCGTAAATCACTAAGTTACCTCAACATGGATATGAATGTCCCCAACAATAAGCATTTCATATTTCTTTTTGACTTGGAATTGTTTCTTCGAAAAGTGCACCGTATGCTCATTACCATTGATATGAAAAGTGACCTTGCTTTTATTGCAAACAATAACAGCCCCTGCAGTATTCAAGAAGGGTCTACCAAGGATATTCGACATGTTGTCGTCCTTAGGCATCTCAAGTATAACAAAGTCAGTCAAAATAGTAACATTAGCAACAACAACTGGCACATCCTGACAAATACCGATAGGTATGGCAGTTGATTTATCAGCCATTTGCAAAGATATTTCAGTTGGTGTGAGTTTATTCAAATCAAGTCTTTTATATAAAGATAAAGACATAACACTAACACTAGCTCCTAAATCACACAAAGTAGTTTTCACATGATTCTTTTTGATGGAGCAACGTATAGTTGGTATTTCCGGATCTCCAAGTTTTTGAGGTACTCCATCTTTAAAAGTATAATTAGCAAGCATAGTGAAGATTCCAGCTTCTGGTATTTTTCTCTTATTAGTGATGATGTCTTTCATATACTTCGCATAAGGAGGCATTTTCAAGATATCAGTCAAGCGAGTACGTAAAAAGACTAGCCTCAGCATTTCAACAAAGCGTTCAAATTCTTCATCATCTTTCTTTTTAGTTGACTTAGGTGGAAAGGGCATTGGTTTTTGAACCCACGGTTCTCTTTCTTTACTGTGTTTTCTAGCAATGAAGTCTCTTTTGTCATATCTTGTATTCTTAGGTTGTGGGTTATCAAGATCAACAGGTGGTTCTATCTCAACATCATTGCCTGGTTCTTTATTATTTGGTTGAGCATCTTCATGAACCTAATCATTATCTTTTTCATTATTAAAAGGTGAGTGTTCATTACCAGACTAAGTTTCAGCATCAGAGATAGAAGTTTCATTATCATTATCAGGAGGTTTTTCTATTTCAGGTTCACTAGAAGCATGCAAAGTCCTATCATTTTTCTTCTTTTTTTTTCTTTCTGGAAGGACTAGGTGCACTAGTATTATTTCTTTGAGAGTCTTGTTCAATTCTTTTTGGGTGTCCCTTAGGATAAAGTGGTTCCTGAGTCATTTTACCTCCTCTAGTTGCAACTCTAACAACAAAGTCATGTATATTATTATTCATTTCATCAAGCAATTCTCTTTGAGATTTAGCAACTTGTTCTAACTGAGTTTGAACCATAGAAGCATGCTTTCCAACACCTCTAACATCATTTGAGATTCTAAATAACAAGTCACTCAAGCGAGCAATCATATCAGAATTGTATTTCAATTGTTTCATAACATTTGCATTGAAGTGTTCTTGCTTTCTAATATAGTTTTCAAAATCATAAAGACAATGGCTAGGGTGCATATTGTGAGGATTGTCATTATCATTGAACTTCATTAAAGAATTTACCTCTACCACCTTAGGCAGTGGTGGTGTATTAAGCCCATGTATTTCTTCAATAGGAGGTAAATTTTTGACATCCTCAGCTTTAATACCTTTTTCTTTCATAGATTTCTTTGCCTCTTACATATCTTCAGGACTAGGATTTAATATACCCCTCTTCTTCGGAGTGGGTTTGACCAGTTGTTCAGGAAGAGTCCAATCATCCTAACTTTTCAATATATTATTCAATAATTCTTCAGCTTGCCCAACAGTTTGTTCCCTGAAAACACAACCAGCACAACTATCTAGGAAATCCCTAGAAGCATCAGTTAGTCCATTATAGAAGATATCAAGTATTTCATTTTTCTTAAGAGGATGATTAGGCAAAGCATCAAGTAACTGGAAAAGCCCCCCCCCCCCTCCCCAAGCTTGTGGGAGACTCTATTCCTTGGTTTGCACAAAGTTAAATATTTTCTATAAAGCCGCTTGTTTCTTATGAGCAGGAAAATATTTTTCAGAGAAGTAATAAATCATATCCTGGGGACTACGCACACAACCAGGAGCAAGAGTATTGTACCAAGCTTTAGCATCACCCTTTAATGAGAACGGAAATAATTTGAGAACAAAGTAATAGCGAGTTTTCTCATCACGAGTAAAAAGGGTGGCTATGTCATTCAACTTAGTAAGATGTGCCACAACAGTTTCAGTTTCATAACCATGGAAAGGATCAGATTCAACCAAAGTAATTAACTCTGGGTCGACAGAGAATTCATAATCCTTATCATCTATAAAGATAGGTGAAGTAGCAAACTTAGGATCATATTTAATTCTAGCATTCAGAGATTTTTCCTTATACTTGCATAATAATTTCTCTAGATCATCTCTATCCCTACAAGCAAGAATATCTCTAGTTGTCTCCTCATTCATAACATAACCTTCTGGTACTTTAGGCAATTCATATCTAGGAAGGCTAGTTCTAGCAGGTGTTTTAGGAGTTTCAGTTTGAAGCTCATCATCAGATTCAACAACATCATGTTGTATTACTCTAGCAATTTGTTCATCAAGAAAATCGCCAAGTGGCACATCATCATCATCAAGCAAGGTACTAGCATCATCATAATTATCATTCATAGCAGAAGTAGCATCATCAATAACTTGCGACATATCAGATTAATAGCATGTGGTGGTGTTGCAAGTTTACTTATAACAGAAGGTGAATCCAAAGCAGAACTGAATGACAGTTCCTTACCTCCCCTCATCTTAGAGGGATAAATCTTAGTCTTAGCATCCTTCAGATTCTTCATAGTGATAAATTGATAATAATCCCAACGTTCTCAACAAATATAGCTACGCTCCCCGGTAATGACGCCAGAAAAAGGTCTTGATAACCCACAAGTATAGGGGATCGCAACAGTTTTCGAGGGTAGAGTATTCAACCCAAATTTATAGATTCGACACAAGGGGAGCCAAAGAACATTTCAAAGGTATTAGTAGCTGAGTTGTCAATTCAACCACACCTGGAGATTAATTATCTACATCAACGTGATCAGTAGCAAAGTAATATGATAGTTTTGATAATAGTACCAGCAGCAATGGTAACGGTAATAGCGATAACAATAGTTTTGTAACAAGTGCAACAGTAACAATAGCAGTAGTAACTTAGCAAGAACAATATAAGATAAATTCGTAGGCATTGGATCGGTGACTTGTTGGATGATATTCATCATGAGACAGTTATAACCTAGGGCGATACGACACTAGCTCCAGTTCATCAATATAATGTGGGCATTTATTCCGTAAATAGTCATACGTGCTTATGGAAAGAACTTGCATGACATCTTTTGTCCTACCCTCCCGTGGTAGCGGGGTCCATACAGAAACTAAGCGATATTTAGGCGTCCTTTTAATAGAGAACCGAAACAAAGCATTAACACACGGTGAATACGTGAACTCCTCAAACGACGGTCATCACCGGGAGTGGTCCTGACTATTGTCACTCCGGAGTTGTCGGATCATAACACGTAGTAGGTGACTATAACTTGCAAGATCGGATCTAGAACATGGATATAATGGTGATAACATAAATGGTTCAGATCTGAAATCATGGCACTCGGGCCCAAAGTGACAAGCATTAAGCATGGCAAAGTCATAGCAATATCAATCTTAGAACATAGTGGATACTAGGGATCAGGCCATAACAAAACTAACTCGATTACATGATGAATCTCATCCAACTCATCACCGACCAGCGAGCCTAAGAAGGAATTACCCACTCCCGGTGGGGAGCATCATGGAATTGGCGATGGAGAAGGGTTGGTGATGACGAAGAACAAAGATCCCCCTCTCCGGAGCCCCAAACGGACTCCAGATATGGCCTCCCGATGAAGAACGGGAGGTGACGGCGGCTCCGTCTCGTGGATCGCGATAATTCTTTCTCCCTGATTTTTTTCTGGAAAAATGGGATTTTATAGCGTCGGTTTCAGGGTCTGTGGGGCCACCAGGTGGGGACAACCCACCTGGGTGCGCCAGGAGGGGGCACGCCCTGGTGGGTTGTGCCCACCCAGGTGCCCCCTTCCGGTGTATCTTGGCTCCAGAAATTCTTATTTATTGTATAACAAATCCTCACAATTTTTGTTCCACTTCGAGAACTTTTATTTCTGCACAAAAACAACACCATGGTAGTTCTGCTGAAAACAACGTCGGTCTGAGGTTAGTTTCATTCAAATCATGCCAATTAGAGTCCAAAACAAGAGGAAAAGCGTTAGAAAAAGTAGATACGTTGGAGACATATCAGTAGCCAATGCCTGCTCCTCGTTAGCGGCGCGGTGGCCGGCGTTGCCTCCTTGCAATGGCGAGTTTAAGATTGCCGCAATGATGCAACATCCACAGGATGCCAGCCACCATTGTGGCTCCTCCCATCATTCGTCCTCTCAATATCAGATGTTGTGCCTGCACGTCCCCATCTCCGACACGACAAGGACTCATGTAGAGAAGAGGAGTGTTGCCTCCCATCGCCAACAGTTGCATGTTGGGATGGCCAAACCCCTGGCATCTCGCGGGAGAGAGATTGCACGCCTCCGGTAGCGGTTATCTGCTCATCATCACCGCGCGCTGCCACCACCACCGCCAAGCCACCGTCACGATGAACCCACTTCACCTCCACCCCGGACAACGCGAGTGGAGAAAGCTCCTCGACGGGAATGTGGGAGATAGTGTGGTCAACAGGGACGGAGAGGTGGGAAAACGGGAAAGTGGATGGCATAGGGAAGAGAGAACCCGAGCGGGTGAGGATGACCCGTTCGCTGTGTTTGATTTATGGTTAACCCTAACCCTAAACCCATGTTTGATTTCTGCGTGAAAGAGATAGCTACACTGACGTGTCGACCAAACCGCAATAAGATTCGTGTTGTTGGATCACACGGCCAGAAGGGCGTTCACCAGGAAGTTGCAAAAATCTGATGTGTGACAGATAGCATTTTCCTTTATCATTTCCACTTTTTAGGGAAATGCCTTCATGGCTAGCTTTAGTAATTTATGCCACACTTACATCATCTACTAACAAAAGAGAAACAAAATAAGGAGGGGAGTCCAACCACACAAACGGCAGATCATCCCACCCTTGTTGTGCTAGAGCATGAGCTATAGAATTTGATTCTCTATTACAATGCTCAATAGATACCTTTTTGAAGTCCTTCAACAAGCTTCTGCATTCATCAAGTATCCGTGCTGCAATCATGAAATGTCCAGTATTACATTTGATAGCTTCAACCATCACTAGATTGTCCATCTGTATGAAAATAAAATTGCACCCAATAGATTGAGCTAGTTTCAGTCCTTTAACCAGGTCATCCTATTCAGCCAAGACAATATCTGCAACATGTTCGAGTTTTGATATGGATGCTACCACAAACATGCATCCACTGTCCCTTATGATCGCACCACACGAGCCTGAATGCCCATCTTCAGAATAAAAGACGTCTACATTTATTAAGGCTAAATATCCCGATAAAGACTTCCTCCAACGTTTCGTTTAATAAATCTTGGCCACGAAGTTCTTCCCGTCGAAAATAGTTTTCCAAAAGGAAAGGTCAAGAGAATATAAGAAATTCATCCCTAATAAGACCCTAACACGCGCAACCCCCTCGATTTAGGCCGATCGATCAAAGCCATCGCACGACGCCACCCGCAAACACAAACTTGACTTGGAAGGCCGGAGCGAGAGGAGACTACCCCACGAGGAGGACTCCACCCTAGTCACAGATCGTAATGATGGAGGAGCCGCCGGTACCCCTTGCTCACGCGGCGGCTCCGATCGGCGAAGGCACTCCGGCCACGATTGCGACCGCAGCAGGAACAGCAAGGCGCGCGGGGCGATCCCGCGATCGCCGCAAGCGCCGGAGGATCGCCGAGGAGAGCGGCGGCTGGGCGTCGCTCCCCGGCGACCTGGTCCGCCTCGTCGCCGAGCGGGTGCGGCTCGACGGGGACGTGATCGACTACATCTCTCTCCGCGCGGCCTGCTCCGGCTGGCGCGCCAGCACGGACTTCCCGCGCAGCCCGCAGGAGCAGTACCATTACTTCCGCCCTGGCGGCTGGGTCGCGCTCTGCGACGGCGACCAGACGCGCCCGGACGACGCACTCCAGATCGCCTTCTTCAAGCTCAGCACGGGACGGCGCCTCCGCGCCCGCTTCCCGACGAAACTCAGGGGCCACAGGATCGTCTCCTTCAGCGGCGGCCTCCTCGTCCTGGTCCACAAGCGTGACTCCATTGTTCGCCTGCTCCACCCCTTCACTCGGAGCTACCTCGATCTCCCGCCCATTGCCCCGACCTTTCGCATCGTCGTAGGCGTGAAAGACAAAAAAGAGTGTTTCCTCCGCATGAACGCCGCCATCTGCACGACGAGCGCCCCGGCCCCCGACGCCTCTGTCGACGTCGTGGCCTGGTTCCCGGGGGAAAAGGCGATGCTCTGGGCCAAGCCCGGCGATGCCACCTGGAACGCCATCTACCTCGACGTCGAGCTCCAGACCGTCCTCGCCTACCGTGGCCGCCTCTACGCCACCGCTCGGGACTCGGCAAGCATCCTTCAGGTCTACCCTCAGAGCAATATCTTTGCGGTGGACACTCCTATCCCCGACGAGCTCGGCCCTCCGTCGTTATGCCGCTCCTTCCTCGTGGAATCCAACGACCGCATGCTGCTCGCTGTTCGCCACCGCGTCGCGCTCCCCAACACACGCACCGCCGTCAAGATCTTCGACGTGGATCTCGACCGCCGGCAGCTGACCCCGGTGAGCAACATTGGCGATCGCGCGCTGTTCCTCGGCAAGGACAGATGCCTGTCCGTCTCGGCCAAACACCTGCCGTCCATCAGAGGAAACTCTGTATACACATCTGAAAGTTGTGTCGAGTTATACTCCCTCAGCAGTGACTGCCCCGATAGCTATTATTTGTATTCGAAGACGTTGTACTCCACGCGGCCCTTCACCATTGCGGACCATCTCATCACGTACTGCAACCATCTCGAGTGGTAAGCATACCCTGTACTCTACTACCCCTTATACTACGAGGTACTCTTTCCCTCCCATAATATAAGACGTTTTTGCAAGCTAAGAGCATCTCCAACAGCCGCGCGCAAAAAACAATTATAGCGCGCGTCCATCGCCTGGTTTGGCGCGGCGCGCAGCGCTGACTCCAGCAGCCGCGCTAAAATGCAGCGCGTAAAAATGCAGCGCGCGCGACACGTATGGGTGGGGGGTGGGAGGTGCGAGCGAGCACGTGAAAGTCCAGCGCGCGGAAGCGGGCGCAGCAAATATGCGGCGCGCGATTGCGTTTCGGCCCGCGCGCTGGACTACGTATGCCGTGCGCGCTGTTTTCGCGCGTCCGCTGGAGCAACTATTCCGATTGCGTGCACGCTAAAATGAAGAATTTTACAGCGCAGCGCTAGTTTGGCGCGTCTGTCGGAGATGCTCTAACAAGGAGTAGCTAGGATCACGACTTCAAGATTGAGCCTAGTTTTTATCCAGTCAAAAAAAAGATCCAGCCTAGTTTTCAGACGTACGCCCTAATCTCTTCTGTTCCCTCTCTTGTTTACTGTAGGGCGAGAGGGCTCATGTTTCATGAGTACCCGTGTGGAGTATATATTTCCAAGGAACTAAAGGAGAAAGTCAAGAAGCAAGATTCACAGCTGCGTATTCCAACTCCCAAGAAGACGAGCAACCAATCTGCAAATTTTATACAGTAATCTATAATATAATTCAAATACAATGCAAGAAGTGAGGCCAAATTAAGGGTACTTTTATACATCTACAACTAGTTTGAAGCAATGACTCTATCGTAGTTATATAGTACTAACCATTGGTTTTCTTGGGACAATCAATAATTTTCAACTGTTCTAAGGCTGGTCATAGCGGGGATTAACTTATAATAGTGTCATGCATATAACACTGGTCTAAATTACTATCTTCATAGTGCAAAATAACATAGTAGTAGTGTCATGTGTGGCTCCATTTAATAGCTTGTAGACTCATCTTGTTTTGAAAAGCGTTATGTTAGAGTAACATTACCACTCCTTATTAATTACATGCCACGTAAGCAAAAATTTCTCGAAGTGCGCTATGTTACTACCTAAGTTAATTCCACTATAAGGCTGGTTGTAGTGGGAGTATCATAAGTAGTATCATGCATGCCAACTAGACGTTTTGGATGATGTGGCACGCAATTAAATGAGGAAAGAGATGATGTAGTATCATATCATGATACCGTATCATATTAAATACTCCGCTAGTTTGTGTCATGCATGGCAATTAATAAGGCAATCTAAGATACTAACTTATAATACTATACACTGCGGAGTTAGTATTATATGCATGATACTAGTATATGATACTCCCCATTACAACCAGCCTAACGAGCATTGTAGCCACTAGTGATGAGCAAATTAAATGAGCTGATTGATGAGTTTTGCGGGGCGAAGCGAGATGCCGCGTGCATTGTGTTATAAGGAATAGAGAGAGATTGGTGGAATCGATAATGTATTGCTTGAGCCTCATGGATATATACATATATATGGGTATATGATCATCTTGAGTACAAGGTAAGGTAGAATAAATCCTACATGTTTCCTAAATAACCATGATACTCAACATTCTCCCGCAGTCACAATGGTAGCGACGTAGCCGATGAGACTGAAGAATAATCCAAAGGTAAGCCGACGGATACCCCCGCCCCCCCCCCCACACACACACACACAGTCAAACGGTCGATGCATCGCGGAAATCGTGGCTGAAGTGAAAACCGATGAGGTTGCTCAAGTAAGGCGGTAGCCCTTTTGTGCTGATGTCGAGATAGCTGAGAGCATGGGTGGTGTAGTCGTGGTCAAGGTAGTCATGCGTGGGACGCCGTGGTCGATGGTAGGCGAAGAAGAACCCGACAGCGTGACGAAGACCGACACAGACGGTAGTGCTCCCACGCCTAGGAAGACAGCGCGACGCATATTGCACAAAGTCAATGCACATGGACGGCGAAGTGGACAACATGTCGCGACACTACGGCCCGAAGGGGCGACGGAGCGGCGGCAAAGACACGTGCCACGCTCGCTACGACTTGATGGGACGACACAGCGGCATCGCGAGGGTTGGTGCAGCCATGGGGACGGCTGACGACCTCGGGGCGGCGGTAGGGCGCGGGCCGTGGCACTACGCCCCGAAGGGCAACGCAACGGCACCACCCAGATCGATGCAGTCACGGGGAGAATCATGAGGTGACAGTAGAGACTGTGTGCCACACTGATTACGACCCGATGAAGCGACGCAGCGGTAGCGCGAGGATCGGTGTAGCTACGAAGACGGCCTAGAGTGGATGGCCTCGGGGATGGTGGTGAACCATGGACCGTGGCACTATGGCCCGAAGGAGCAATGCAACGGTAGCACGTGGATCGGTGCGGCCACGGGTAAGACCATGGGACGGCGATGCTGCGGTCCGAAGAAACGACGCAGCAGCAGCCCGTTCCTCCATCGGAGGGGCGTGCTATACTCGAAGACGATCTTCAGGATCCCATGGACGCACGGTTGAACAAGACCGGACGATCTTCAGGATCCCACGGACGCACGGTTGAACAGACCGGACGATGTGCATCACGCGGCCGGACATTGCAGAAGCATGCAACCGGGCAGGGACACGAGATATGCAGGAAGGCTGAGCTATTGCGTGAGCACATGAGAGCCTCCACCCACACGTATGCAGCATGTACCAGCTGGCAACACGCTGCATGCACAACCACATAACGTGCATGGAACGCGGCCTACCCGCGCGGTGTGGATCTGTGCCCAAGCGCCCGGCGCTCGAGCAGACGCGTGAGCGGCCACGGGCTGCGCGGCGAGAAGGCGAGGCGAACACAGGATCGCCCGAGCGGCTGCCGGACCAGCGTCCTCGCGCCAACATGTGTGAAGCCTGAGGCATCATCCAGCTGGGGATGACACAGATGTCGATGAAGTAGTTTGCGTTGTTGATGATGAACGGCGGTGGGCGATGCAAATCGATTTTAGATCAGAAACCAAAAAAGTTAACACCGATCAAGTCATCAAGATGATGAATGGGAGAGAGAAAACATGATCAAACGATTAAAAAGATTTTGTAGGGCAGCCGATTAACACGACGGGGGACGAACCCTAGGTATGGACGGCATGGTCCCCGACGGCGATTATGGAGACCGACCGTCCCAGGGGTGGCGCGGAGCAAAAATGGTGGCTGATCTTAGGGTTTGAATCAATTAGTTTGATACCATGTTAGAAGGGATAGAGAGAGATTGATGAAATCGATGATGTATTGCGTGAGCCACGTGTGCATATAAATATATGAATACATAATCATCTTGAAATACAAAACAAGGTAGAATAAAAATCTACATTACCTTATTTTTTTAGATAACCATGATGCTCAACACATTGCAACCCAGCAAGGCAGCAACCACCAAGCCGTCGGCCATCAATATGAAGGCACCGACCATTGTCTAATGCAG
Source organism: Triticum urartu (assembly GCF_003073215.2). Classification (NCBI taxonomy): domain Eukaryota; kingdom Viridiplantae; phylum Streptophyta; class Magnoliopsida; order Poales; family Poaceae; genus Triticum; species Triticum urartu. The sequence continues at coordinate 403,893,608 of NC_053026.1, forward strand.
CTTGTTGGCTTCATGGCCGTGAATATCTTTTTCTCATAGATTTTTAGATGAAACACATTGATTCCATTTACTGGGTGAGTAGAGCCTATGGACATGATGCATGCTCCGAGCACCACCTCACGTGAACTGAAGATGAACGAAATAAAAGTCTTCGGATATCTAAACAAGGCACAGTTAGACGATCAACCATACTTACTATTCCTCAAGGCCATCATCGACAACTCCCAAGGGTGGTTGTATCTCAACCAACATATTCATCATACCCCCATTGAGCAGTAGCATGCACGAAGACATGCCTATGCTTCTTCGCGCCCATGCATGGAGACATGAGGACACTACCTTTGCTTTGAAGGCTCCAATGACCAAGCCCCAAATCATTTATCTTTCTTCTAGCAGCAAAAGGTCCTTGAAAGTTCAATTTCTATAATGAAATTACTTTGCGTACGACGGCATCACCTCCTATGTTTACGATGATACAATGGGTTTGTGAGGATGCTGCATCAAGGTGCAATCAACGTTGCATATCCTATATCATCAAGCCTGATGATGGTCTGCTCCATGCATTCACGGGTGTTACTCTTGGTTGTTTATCAGGGCAGAAAATGCTTGAAATCGCTAGTCCACCTTAGCACATTGAAAACAATGTTGTCTAAAGTTCCGCTGTCCTCACCAACATTTACGTGTAGTGTTGAGGAAAAGTTGGTTTCCCTCATTTTTATTTTGTTTGTATTTGGATTCAGCTTTTTTTTCATTTCTAGCTTCCATTTCCTTTGTTCTAGGTTTATTTGCCCATTGTCTTCTTTATGTTCATGTATTTTTTTTTACTTTAATGTAATTTATTAGTTTGTTTTCCATGTGTTTCCATCATCCATTGTTAGTTTCCTATGTTGTTTTTGCAAAAACAAAACATATTTTTTGAAACAACATTGTGTTCATATAGTGAACTATTATTGTTCCATCATAAAATAAAAAGGATTTATCACTAGCAAATCCATTATGTTGTTATAGGGGGGACATATTTTTTCTTAAAGTGTGATTTTTTCCAATGCACATCATCATTTTGAAAAATAATAATTGCCACAGGTAGTCTTATAAACCATGATTATCACAAGACATTGTTGTGATATACAATTACATTTTTCATGAATTGCATGAATATTTATTTGATATACAGGGACAAATCAGCAAATGGTTGATGGTGTTAGTTGGGCCTCAAAGAATTTAGAATTAGCATTAGTTGCACAATAAATATGCACGCTAATCAACTCATATTAATTGGTTAATTTCCCATTATACCCCCAATCATATTTCAATGTGTAATTGTTCATCATGTTCTGGCCTCTACACATTGCTCCACCTCACGTGTTCTTTGAATCCCGTTGTACTCGTTGTCGCTATGGCAAGTAGCATGTCGGTCGGGAAAATAATCCTATATGACCAGGTCATATGGACTCAAGCTGGAGACCCGCCTCTTCGCATGACACCTGGCGAGCCAAAAATTCAATAGAAAAATAAATGACTTTGTACAGATTTATAAGGACTTGTCGTCGTCCAACCTGGCCAACGGGAGAAATTGAGGAACATCACTGTAGGTGGTGCAGCGAGTGGTTGCGCTGAGGAGCATCACGGTGGCCGGCGGGGACAAGTAGCTGGGCCGCCGGCGAGCCTAGCCGTCTCCGACAGGCACGGAGCTGGGCCGCGAAGAAACGCAGTTTTTGCCTGCAGGGATGATGCACATCGAGATGGGGAGTTGGGCCTAACATCGAGGAGCATGCGGGCGTCGATCTAACGAACAGCCAGGGCACGATTGAACAGCCGGGGCACATCACACCGGTGGGAGGCGGCTGAGGAACGGGACGTTGGACAGATTGAGCATTGGCCGCAGAAATCGGGATTTGGTTTGGCTGGAGGAAAGGGGTGAAGGGAACGCTGAGATGCTTTTAGATTCGGTTCACCATGTGTCACGCAGAGAAGTGGGTCTCCATCTTGACTCCATACAACCCGGTCGTATAGGATTATTTTCATGTTGGTAGTGCTTCTTCTAGGCTTCCTAGAAGGTGTCCTAATTTTGGTGGAATAATCTACTACTCGCGTAACTCCAATGGCTGAAAAGTAGATAGAGGTAAACAACAATATTCTTGTCTACTTTATTGAGAGGGGTTGGCCCCATTTGTATGGTAGATAAGACTTGACCGACAAGCCGGTAAATGTATTCAAACTCTAATACGATCTCTAAACTAACTAAACTCTGATATGGTAGATAAGAGGAGCTGCGCACGGGCCGGGAGGGGCCAGCTCCAACATCCATGCTGCGCCGGCGCGGGAGCTGCGGTGACACTACAGATCCGGAGCTACCCCGGTGTCTATCTTGGACCGCTCCAAGGCAATGCGGAGGGCCAGCTCCTCGTCGATGTTGACTTCGGAGCGGGAGTGTCTGCCGAAACTCGACATTGCGCCGGATTAGATCAGAATCGAAGAGGGGAAAGGAGAGGACGGAGCGAGAGAGGAGAGTGAGTGAGTTAGTTTTTCGAGCGAGGAGCTGGATTGGGGTTTTTGCGGGACAGCGGTGGGGGCGGTTGTGGGTCGGGCCTGTCAGGCAAACATGTTTGGGCATACTCGGACCGCCCCATATCGGTCCTACATTTGGGCTGGATATGAGAGACGCCGGACAGAGCGGGTGTTTGAGGCACCTAGCTAGGTTGATTTTTTGTGACTCACCAGTGACCGGTCCGTCCGCCTTGGCGTTTAAGACAGGTTTGAAATGTTCGGCTGTAGATGCTCTCACCATTAATACCTTCTCTCCCTTCGATGGCCGTCGAAATCGTCACCGGAGTTGAGGTGTGGTGTGGCAGTGCCTTTCTTCAGGCTGCTACAGAACAAGGAGAGAGCGGGGATTGGAATGAGCGGAGGGAGGAGTGGAGCCACATAGTTAATTCACCGGGAGGCCATGTGATTAAGAGGTGAAACCGGACGGACACATTATGTATCAGACTGTTCGGGATGAGGGAATTTCATAGGAAATGTGGAGGTCTTCTTTCCTGTGGTCTTTTTCCCTTCAGGGGCTTTCGGTACAAAGGAAGCAACTAGAGAAAAACATAGGAATTAAGGCTGTGTTCGGGATGAGGAGATTTCACAGGAAATGTGGAGGTTCTCTTTCCTGTGGTCTTTTCCCTTCAGAGGCGTTAGGTACAAAGGAAGCAACTACAGAAAAACATAGGAATTGAAGCTCTTGTATGTCTATTCCAAAGGAATCTGAACATCCACTCGTACCTCATTTTTTCGCTGAGGCCCGAGGAAGGCCTGCTCAGCCGCACCATTTGTCTACTAAAAAATTCATACGGACATGGGCTGCTCTATGTGAGAGATAGACAGTGTTTGCATGGTGCAGATGATTAAACTAATGCAGCTCCAAAGACAAATATTTTCCATGGTCACAACTCCGTAGGCTTTCGGTCGACACTCACTCCAATTCTTGTGAAGTTGTTATTTTCCAACTCCGTAGACAAATATTTTCCATGGTCACAACTCCGTAGTCTGCATCCGCCAAGCACTATGCCGGAACATAAACGACCGCCAGACGGTGTTCGTCGGGGACGCGTCTTAGGGTCTGTTTGGTTTCAATAAGTCATCTGATTTATAAATCAGGTGACTTAAAGCCAGTAACTTATAAGTCACGTCTATTTGATTGTTACCTGACTTATAAGTCATCTAATCACATCATTTCATGTTGTTTTTTTATGTAAAAATGATGGGACCCATGTAAAAGGGGTGATTTATAAGTTTTAAGTTGAGGTGAAGACGTAAAGCAACTCATAACTTATAAGTTAGGGTGACTTATAAGTTGAGTCTGTTTGACAAAATAAATCATTTTTTCACTTTTCGACTTATAAATTGGTGATTTATTTAGAACCAAACAAACCGTTTACCTACAAAACAATGACATAATACGATGTGTATATGTCGGCCCAACTTTTCAATATCACATGCTGGCACAAGAAGTTACTATCTCCAAGAAGCAATCCACGGGCAGGATACCGCGCGGTGACGCCGTGGGGTACATACTCCCCCATCGTCTCGCTAAATATTACACTAATTTAATATGGGCATTTAATACACGTATGGGCTGAGGTAATTTGCCCGCTCGAAGTTAATGGCCCAATATTCCAGCCAAAGGCCCAACACGAAAGTAATCCCTAGGTCTACTTTCTTTAGAAAAAAAATAAAATCACTAATTAAGGAGTACTCGTTGCAAAGAACACTCCACTTTCCCAGGTCGCGACAAGTGGCGCACATGCAGCGCGCCACTTGTCGCAACCTGGGAGTTTTCTCTTTTTCGTAGATTCGTTTATTCAAAACATTTTATCTCTTAAACCATGCGTTCAAATCTCGAACCGTTTTCACTATTGGATTACTCGCGCCGAGATTTTCAAAATTAGATCCCGTGTTGATAGATTTTGATGAACTTTTTGTTCACGAAAAACACCGGACGAGAAAACCGGGTGAAAAAACCGAACCGGGAGCACGGTTCTGTTCCCTTTTCGAAAGAGGCACGCCCGTGCCTCTCGCAAAATCACAACCGTGCCTCTCGTGGAAGATAAACCGTGACTCTCGTGAAAGAAAAAACAAATAGAAAATACATTTTTTTTCGTTTCCGAGAGGCACGGTCGTGACTCTTGCGAAAGCACAACCATGTCTCTCGCGAAAGCAAAACCGTGACTCTCGCGAAAAAAACAGAAACGCGTATTTTTTCCCCTTTCCGAGAGGCACGACCGTGACTTTCGCGTAAGCACAACCGTACCTCTCGCGGAAGCAAAACCGTAACTCTCACGAAAGAAAAGAAAAACAGAAAACGCGTTTTGTTTTTCCCTTTCCGAGAGGCACGGCCGTGACTCTCGCGAAAGCACAACCGTGCCTCTCGCGGAAGCAAAACCGTGACTCTCACGAAAGAAAAAAACAGAAAACACGTTTTTTTTCGTTTTCGAAAGGCACGGCCGTGACTCTCGATAAAGCACAACCGTGCCTCTTACGGAAGAAAAACCGTGACTTTCGCGAAAGGAAAAAAAAGAAAATGCATTTTTTCGCGCAAATTTTTTTTTCAAAACTTTTTTTTGATCAAAAAGCTAAGAAAGACCGGGGGGAAACCAAAATGTCGAAAAAACTGTTTAAAAAGCTGAAAACGCGTGCGGAAAAATTAAAAAAAATTCTGAAGGGAGCGTCCAGAGCGCGACACGTGGCGAATGGCTGAGAGCGCGCCAAGTGGCGCTGATCGCTGCGAGGCTCCCGAAGGAGCGCTCGTTAACTAGTTGCTCCCGAAAAAAGGCATACATCCGACTTTATAAATAAAGCAGGTATCACAACCAACATCCAAGCCAACACAGTAGTAGAGCAGCAATTAAGAAGGTTCGCTTACATGGCTAACGAGCCAGTCATGGCGCGCAGGCCAGCACTCAAAAGACAGGATAAAAGGAAGTTGAGTTAAGGCACCGTTCGATTCCGTCGCGCCAAGGAAGAAGCCATGGACCGAATCTTGGATGTCATAGCGTCGAAAGCCTCGTGGTCCGCTTCCTTAATCAATAATCTCCACTGCTGTAGAAATACACCAGTTTTAAATAAGCAACTCACAGGATTAGCCGGGAAGATAAGTTCGATGGTAAATTTGTTTCTAGTGGTCCACAGCGACCAACAGATCGCTGCAAACCCAACCTAGAAGATCCTTTTAGAAGCCCCAAATAAGCCGCTGGACAATCTCCGCAAGTCCTCGAAGGTCGAAGGATTCCAATTCACTTGCAGCCAATAACGAATACAACGCCACATGAAATTAGCCAAAGAGCACTGAAAGAAGATATGGTCGGTGTTTTCGATGGTCCCACATAAGGCGCATCTATCAGAGCCCGGACCGTTCCTTTTCCGAATTTGATCAGCCGCGGGAAGCTTCCCACGAAAAGCTTGCCACATGAAAATTTTGATCTCAGGAGGGATACTGGCACTCCAAATGCATTTGAACTTGGACGTAGGGGCGCCAGAAATAAGTTTAGCATAGACAGACTTAATCGAGAAGCGACCATAAGAGGAATGGGGCCAGACAACCGAGTCATCTTCCTCCGAGAGCAAGGGGAAGCAAGCAGTAAGGCAATGCCAATCTTCCAACTCCGCAGGAGAAAGCGTCCTGCGAAGGTCTAGGTCCCAGTTATTTAAGAGGGCTCGAAGATAGAGATCTCCGGATTAGAACTGTGAGAAAATAAGATCGGGAATGCCACCCCGAGGGTGGTGTCCCCGCACCACCAGTCTAACCAAAAGCGAGTAGACTTACCATTTCTAACTAAAAGCTTGACCAAGGATTGAAAAATTAGACGAACTTTAACGAGCTGACGTCAAAACTGGGAGCCATCAGTGGACGAAGCAAACATGGGCTCGAGGCCGGGAAGTACTTAGCCTTGAGAATGGTTAGCCAAAGGGGGCGCTCCACGGAAGACATGATTTTCCACCACCACTTTAAAATGAGGCACTTATTCATGACAGCTGTTAATGATACCTAGCCCTCCCGGGTTTTTGGGTCGACAGATGTATTTCCATTTCACCATCCTGCATTTGCGCTTATTATCAGACGAATTCCAGTAAAAGGCACCCCTATGCTTATCAAAGCTAGCGTGGGTCCCTCTAGAGAGTAGGTAAAACCCATCAAGAACATGGGGAGGGAAGACAGGCAAGCATTGGTAAGGGCAACCTTGCCCGCTTGGGAATTATATCGGCCTCTCCACGGCAAGACCCGATTGCCCACCTTAGTGACAGCCGGAGCAAAGTCTTTAGCCAGCAGCTTGTGGGGAGAGATCGGAAGGCCAAGATATTTGAAAGGAAAGGAGCCTAGGGATCAGTTAAGGAGGTAAGCAACTCTTTGGTCCTCAACGACCGAGACCCCAGTAACAATGACTTCACTCTTAGCGAAATTAATTTTAAGACCAGAGAGAGCTTCGAAGCAGAGGAGCAGGAATTTCAGATGGGTTATGCTAGCCTCATTTAGTTCAACCATAATGATAGTATCATCCACATATTGTAAGTGTGATATGCCATTAGGGATAAGGTGAGAGCTAATAGGAGTGATGTGGCCAGCTGCAACAGCTCGAGTCAAAATATGAGAGAGGGCATCCGCAACAAAGTTGAAGAGAAGGGGAAAGGCCGGGTCACCCTGCCTCAGGCCCCTGCCGTTGGCGAAGAAGTGACTAATATTTCCATTGACCGAAACAGCAGTGTGGCCACCCGTGACCAACTGCATAAGCCTGTGCACAACCACACCATCAAAGCCCTTGGCTAGAAGCACTTGTCGGAGGAACTTCCAACAAACCTAGTCATACGCTTTTTCAAAGTCAAGTATAAGAATCACCGCTTTGGAGCCCCGGACGCATCAGTCAAATGGGCATACGTGCAGCCGTCGATCGAGTAGACGGTTTCCTTCCCGAGTTCTCTTCGTGCATCGTGGCCTCTAAGATCTCTTTGCACCCTTCGTCGCCGCCGGAGTACAGGGCGCTCAGTGCTTCTCCTCTAGCGATTGAATCCATGGCTGCTTCACACACTGATCAAGGCTTCTGGCATGAATTCGGAGGTACGATTACTAGTATATACAGTAACAACAATAACCTACTGTACTAGATCTCCAGATCGATCGCACATTAAATTTGTTTAGATACGGATGTACATAACAGTAAAACATGTCTAAACGCATTTGTATCTAGACAAATTTAAAAGAACTAATTTGAAACGGACAGAGTAGAAATTTAGGTTTTTTTTATATTGCCAATCAAATGTTGTTGCCATACGTTTGTATCAATGCTAGTTTTGAGATTATATTCTTGTGATGTGTCTTCTAAGTGTTTACTATTTTCCTCGCCCCCCCCCCCCCCCGCATCCGCAACAAAGTTGAAGAGAAGGGGAAAGGCCGGGTCACCCTGCCTCAGGCCCCTGCCGTTGGCGAAGAAGTGACTAATATTTTCATTGACCGAAACAGCAGTGTGGCCACCCGTGACCAACTGCATAAGCCTGTGCACAACCGCACCATCAAAGCCCTTGGCTAGAAGCACTTGTCGGAAGAACTTCCAACAAACCTAGTCATACGCTTTTTCAAAGTCAAGTATAAGAATCACCGCTTTGGAGCCCCGGACGCATCAGTCAAATGGGCATACGTGCAGCCGTCGATCGAGTAGACGGTTTCCTTCCCGAGTTCTCTTCGTGCATCGTGGCCTCTAAGATCTCTTTGCACCCTTCGTCGCCGCCGGAGTACAGGGCGCTCAGTGCTTCTCCTCTAGCGATTGAATCCATGGCTGCTTCACACACTGATCAAGGCTTCTGGCATGAATTCGGAGGTACGATTACTAGTATATACAGTAACAACAATAACCTACTGTACTAGATCTCCAGATCGATCGCACATTAAATTTGTTTAGATACGGATGTACATAATACTAAAACATGTCTAAACGCATTTGTATCTAGACAAATTTAAAAGAACTAATTTGAAACGGACAGAGTAGAAATTTAGTTTTTTTATATTGCCAATCAAATGTTGTTGCCATACGTTTGTATCTAATGCTAGTTTTGAGATTATATTCTTGTGATGTGTCTTCTAAGTGTTTACTATTTTCCTCGCCCCCCCCCCCCCCCCCCCATGCCTTAATCCTAGCTCCGTCCCTTACTCCCCTTAATAGTAGAGCTTGCTCTCTACAAGGACACACAGAACACGTTTGAAAGCAAAACTATGTTATCTTCCCAGCTTTTAAACTTGGAAATTCTTCAAAAATACACCTTGGGACATGGGTGCAAATGTGCTCGAACTGCAAAAATAATAACTAAAAATGTTTAAAAAATGTGAAACTTTGTTGGAACAAGCATTGTCTAGTGTATTACTCACGTGCAAAGTTTCGCGACAAAATGACTTTCGTGGTATTCTGAATGAGTAAAACAAAACCGACACTATATTAAGCTTACTATTCATACATACAGTTTGTAGTTGCAATTTTACCCTTTTTGCCAACAATACAAAGATGTCATTTTGTCACGAAACTTTACACATGGGTGATACACTAGACAATGCTTGTTCCTACAGAGTTTTACATTTTTTTTCTACTTTTTCTTTACTTGTTGTTTGGTTAATCGGTGCGCCTACACCAGGTTCCAAAAATACACACCGGGAAGCTTTCCTGCTAAATGCTAATCATGCATGGTTGGAACAATCTGAATTTCTCATATATCATTGGTACCGATGGAAGGTGCTAGGCCTCGTGTGTCGCCACTCTTGTATGGCGGCGCGGAGTGCGTGGTTGGGCATGAGCTCGTCGGTGGGAAGCTTGAGGTTGGTCATCGGCGACGTGTCGTGTCCGCTCCCGAGCCACTCCTTCATCGCCTCCGCCTCGTAGGTGAACCCGTCGCCGGCGATCTGCGGATCCCTCATCACCTCCTGCCAACGCACATCAGTTAATCATCACTGCGCATCATTTCGGAGAGCCGCGCGCAGGTAAATGATCGAATGACGAATGCACATGTGCATACCTTGAGTATCGGGCAGAGGAAGTAGGACGGAGCGCCGCCGCTGTGGGACGCCGTCGACGCCGAGAGCGACGACCACGTCCTCCCAGGCGTGGCGTCCGTCGCGGCCTCCAGCACGCTCAGCGCCTCATCCAGAAGCTCGGCCGGGCGGCGTGGTCCTCCGGTTTCGACCGCGTCGCAGCATTTCAGCCCGAGGAGCGCGACCTCCGTGGCGCGCTCCATCGGCCACCCTCCGGCACTCGCGTCCACCACCTCGTGCCAGGGCGTGCTCCCGTCGGCGGCCTTCTGCGCCGCCTTCTTCGCCCCGAACGCCGGAATGCCCGTGACCAGGCGGAGGAGGACCACGCCCAGCGCATGCACGTCGCACTGCGGGGTCAGGTCCCCCGTCACCAGGTACCGCGGCTCCACGTACGCCAGCGCCACGCCGCTGGGGAGGTGTGGAGGCACCAACAGACCAGTCATGCCGAGGCCGGCGAGCTTGCTGGAGGAGCACCGCCCGTCCTCCAGGAGTATATTCGCTGGCCGGACGTCGCCATGCACTGTTGCCGTCGAGTGGAGGTAGGCCAGGGCGGAGCAGGTTCGGTACGCGATGCCGCACCGTGCGTGCCACGGCAGTGGCGGCACCTCTCCTCCAAGACGGTCCTCCAAGCTCCCGCCCGGCACGAGCTCGTGCACCACGGCGCGCGCCCCCGGGCACGCGCCGACGAGCGCGACGATGTTTGGGTGCCTCGCCCTAGCGATGGCGTCCACTGCACGACCGAACCGCGGCTCGTCGACGGCGACGTCGGGGCAGATCATCTTGACGGCGACGCTCATGCCGCGGAGGCTCCCTCTGTACACGCGGCCGCGGCTGCCGGCACGGGCGCCTCCTATCACGGCAGACTCGTCGAAACGATCGGTCGCCTCCTCCAGCTCCGACAAACCAAGCCGCAAGAAACTCACACTTTGATCACCATCGTCCACCGCAGGCATGGATTCTTCGTCAGCCGCAGGCCCTTCTCCTCGGCGCTCCCGCCTGAGCGCGTCGAGTACGGAGCACGACTCCGACATCCTGACATCGAGCTCGCTCATCACTCGCCCTGAGTCGGTGATCTGGAGCTCGAGCTCGGCGCTCCGGTCATCAACCTCCCGTATCTTCGCGAGAATGGCGTCGAGCTCCCGCGTTTCCTGCTCCATGGCCGCGCGCTCCCTCGCCAGACTCTCCTCCATCTCCTTCCGGCGTCTCGCCTCGCCATGGTAGGAGCTCTCCGCGTCCCTCGTCTGCACCCAATCAAAATCAAAGCGATCTGACTCGTTGATCGAAGCAAAGCGATCTCATCTGTTGTACTCCTATTCAGAAACTTACCATCATGGACGCATCGGCCAGATCCCGGTCGGCCTTCTGCCGCCGTCGAGTCTCTTCGTACGCCTCGTGCCTGAGGCTCCCGGCCTCCATAATCGCGTCTTTGAGCTTCTCGTACAAAGCATCTTCCATGTCACCAGCCTCCTCCTGATAAAACCATCATGCAAGAATATTTTATACCAAGCCGACACGATCACACGACCGTAGCGCATGGATGAAAAATTGAAAATGCACGATCCTATCATAGTTAAATTTCACCACATTGTTGTTCAGATAAAAAAAATATCATCGTTTGAAATGCCTGCTGCACATACCGAACCATCGTGCGAAGGCGTCGGCGGGTCTTCTTCCACATCTTGCAGTGACTGCACGACAGCCGACGACGCACCTTCAGCAGCTCCCTCATGTCCGAAATCCATGGCATTGTCGCTGTCGTCCCTGCTCGGAGTCCGTGGGAGCGACGCCGCCATCATCGGATCGGGCGAGTCGTGGTGCATACCCAACAGCTCACCGTCACCGTCACCGTGGAGCGTCAGGCGTGGCGGCGACGACTTGGATCTCGAGTAGTCGGAAGCGACCGATCTGGGACTGGTGCTAGCCGTGGATGGCTCTTCTCTGTTCAGCCCCTCGCTGACCTCCCTGAGTAAACGCCAGATAAATGGCATTAACGACATGAATGTGGCAGTTACTTTACTAACTATACTTTCTACTATCAACACTTCTACACATAAGTTGTCTGATTTATAAATTTTGTTAAGTCGATTTTCTACTGTTGATCCTTTGTCAAGATCTGTGCTATTTGTTTCCTTCTTCTTAGGCTGATTTTAACTTGTGCCTGTGTGAGGTAATTCGATTTGTTCTTAAGTTCATTTTTTTGACTTGCCCCTATTTAAGGTAAGTCTTTCTTTCTTCTTAGGTTGAATTTTGTTTTTTAGCAACCTTAGGCTGAATTTTGTACTTGCCCCTCTTTGCGTAAGTCGATTTTCCTATTGGGCTTGAAGCCCGTCATACATTGGCCTTTTTTTAATGTGCCTTTGCTTTTTTAAAATAATATCAATTGGTTTTTCATTTTTAAACATGAGTTTTTTGACATGTTGGATGAGTGAAAATGTATACAAGCAAGTACTATACAGTATGTGTGTAAATCTAGCGTGAAAATTGCACTATTATATGCTTATTATTTTCATATTAAAAAAATGCAATTTTCAGCGCAAAGTTGTGTGCAAGATTTTATAAGTTTTGTTTTCTTTTTTCTTCAAGGGTAATACCAATGTCATTGATTTATCCTTTCTTAGAAAACTTTATTATGTTGATTTTGTTTCAGTTTTTATTTCATTTTCTTTCTTATTTAACTGTAGTAAAAATGCCAATAATTCATTCCTTTTTACTATACTTTTTTTTGCGAAATTACACTATTATATATTTATTCTTGCATGTTATAAAAAATATAACTTCCATGTAAATTATGTGCAAATTTCGTCATTTTTTATTTTCATATCTTTCTTCCAAAAGTGAAATACCAATGCCACTAATTAATTCTTTCTTAGAAACTTAGTTATTTTGATTTTTTATTGTATGTTTTTTCTTTCTTACGGGTAATAGCAATGTCACTAACTCATTCCTTCTTACAAAACTTCTTTTTGCGAAAATTTTACTATTATATGCTTGTTACCGCATGTGATAAAAAACAAAAAATCTATGTAAAATGTGCACAAATTTTGTCATTATTTGTTTTAATTTTTATTCTTTATTTTCTAAAGCGTAATACCAGTACCAGTGATTATTATTTTATTAGAAAATTTATTATTTGATTTTATGTTAGTTTTTATTCCATTTTTAAAAGTAAAATACCAATGCCAGTTCTTTCTTAGGAAACTTCTTGTTGCCAAAAAAAATCACTATTATATGCTCATTCTTTATATTATCAAAAACACAATTTCTGTGTAAATATTGTCATTATTTATTTCATTTTATTCTTCTTAGAGGTTAATACCGGTGCCACTAACTCATTCTTTCTTAAAAAACTTCACTATTTTTTATTTTCTTTTAGTTTTTATTTTGTTTCTTCGTTTAGTAAAATACACATATTATAGGCCTGACTGTGCCTTTGATTATCATCCTCATGTGAAGATTAATTGAACTCTAACTTTGTATATATACGCAGACCTCGTACAGTCGTACCATAGTTAAGTTCCATCAGATTGATCATTCTAAACTTACACATAGAAGAAATATCTATGAACAACACTTTTGTGTAGTTTACGAGATCTACTCAACAAATTTTGAATACTATAGCTAGCTAGATTATGCTGTGAGGCGAGGAGGACGTAGGTTTGCCTTGTATTAAAACCCAGTCGAAGATTTTTGTGGTATTACTGTTCTTGGTCTCCTTCTGTTACTCGGTCCTCTGTATGTGAAACAGTTTCTTCTAGGCAATGTCTATACTGAAACAGTGAACCGAAAGGCGTCAAGATGTTCAGACATATATATGTACCTAGTGCAGATGAGGTTTCCTTTGCAGACGAACCAGATCCTGCAGGAGGGGTTGGCCTTCCGCTGCACTGTCACTGCCTTCTTAGACTTCGGCGCCCGCAACTTCCTAGCAACGACACACACCATATCCATCACAATCACAATCACAAAAGTATCTTCTATCACGCCATATCTGGCTAGAAAATATTAGTAACTTGTATCGATCATCTCCACGTCCGCGCGCGCACACACCGACACTAGAGGCGGCAGAAATGCTGAATCCATCGTGCTAGGTACGTACTCCCACCGTTTCGAATTACTCATTGCAGACTAGATACATCCGTTTCTGCGACGAGTAATTTAGAACGGAAGGAGTACATACTATGAACCTACCGCAGGACCAAGAGAGTGGTAGGTAGGCGGGTACCTGGTGTATCCCCGGTCAGCGGCGGCGCCCATGACGAGCTCGGCAAGGCCATGGTCGTCGACGAGCTGGACCAAGCCCCTCGCGGCGTCGTCCCCGGACACGATGACCTTGCGCGCGTGGACCTGCTCCGATCGAACGCGACCGTTCAGCTCAGCGTCTCGGCGGTGGTGGGGATCAAAATGAGGATCGCCTGATCATGAGAGGAAACGAAGGGAGGGAGGAGGGGTTGGTGTGGACGAACGAACCCGTTGACTTGCGCAGATGTCGATGAGGACGTCGAGGGCTTTGGTGGCCCTCTCCTCCTCCAGCTTGCTGTACGCGGCCACCTCGTGCTCCGCAAGTTGGCTCACTGGGACCCACGCCCCCACTGCAATCAAACAAGCGGCAAGGTCGTCGTCAGCCCGTACGTGCGCCCGGCGATGCCACACACGAGATTCCTCGTCGACGCACAAAAAGTGTAAGAACCAAAAAGGTACTGTGCTTACAAAGTGACATCTTAGAAATGGACATGACAGAAAAATTAACCTCCCAAAGACGCTGTACTACGTGTAATTTTGCAGTGCAGGGAGCTTTGGTTGGAGCTCGAGCGCGTTAACCTTGGCGGAAGGAAGAGTAATATAGAAGTATTTTCAGAGCAGAGGTAAACAAGTAGTGGTAGTACGCTTACTCATGTTGATGCGGTGCGGCGGGCGGTGGACGTGGGCGAGGACGAGGCGGTGGCGGCTCCGGGGGAAGTTGGCCAGCACCCACCGCAGGTTCGCCCTCCATTCCTTCCCGGCCTCCTTCCCCACCGCGCAGTACACTTGCACCTCCGCCGCGGCCGCTCCCCCTCCGCGCTCCTCCTCCCCGTCTTCTTCCTCGCCGCTGCGACCAGCGCCGCCTGCATCCGCCATATATACAGATCCTCCTTCCTTCCGAACTACAGCTATATAGCTGCCTGATCGGTGGATGAGCTGCTCACTTCATCGATCGTCTTTCTCTTGATCTCCCCGCCCAGCGAGCTCGGCACGCGGTGATACGGATACGACCGTGGGAGAGAGGAACACCGAGGTAGGCTAGTTTCTACGGCTTCCTGGAGTGCGACGGGTGGTAGTTACTTGCCGCCTGCACCTAAAAGCCAAAGGTAGCTGCGGGAGGAAGAGGAGACAAGAGAGACAAGGACAACACCGATCAGAAGCAGTTGGAAGACGGTCGCGTCTCTGGCAAGCGGGCCCGCGTGGAGGGATATTCCCGGCACCTTTATCTCGGGGCTAGCTAAGCTAGCTGGACTCTGGATGGATGGATCATGTTGACCAGACCTGCTCCTCACGAGCAACCGGCCACACTGCTTAGGTTTGAACAAGTGAACTCGTCTCGCATTCATTCCAAACTGTGCAACAACAACCAAACGTCGGTACACCGTACACAATCCACATGTATCTCCAGGTTTTGCCAAGGAAATCATGCATCGAAGACACCACATACATCTTGGGTTCGGAACACATGAACTCCATATACATCATGCGATCGAGAACGAAACGCTGGGGCAGAGCACATATGGATGGATGGGAAATTAGCATGGCAATGTCATGGCGCGTCATGAACCCCGTTGACTATTCATCAGTACAAGGGATATACTACGAACCTAATATGAATATGCTCCGACTTGCCTCATATACTAAACATCGAAGCCGACGCAATTAAGGCCCCAGCACCTAATCAGACCTTCTTAATGACATGTGTCCCTGCATGATCGATACATGAGCAAGGACCAGAAGGGTAATCCAGTTTTCAAACCGTAGCGCTTAATGATGCTCACATCGGACGAAGTTAAGGGGGTGTTTATTTTCAGGGACTTTTTTATGTAGGGATTAAAAAAAGTCTCTCTTAGAGACTTTTTTACCAAACGGAAGGGACTTTTTAAGAACTAAACTAGGTATTTGGGACTAAATGAAGAAGACTTTTAAGAAGAGTCTTTTTAAAATTTTTTGAAACTTTTCCAACAATGCCCCTCCATGCACCCATTGGCCCGCCACCCCATGATGCTGTTTGATTGTTATTTTTCTATATACTAGGGACAACATGATTATTTCATAACCTCTATGAAGGGACTAGAGACTTCTTAGTCTCTGGAAACAAACAGGGAAGGATTTTTTAGGGACTAGAGAACCAAACACCACCTAAGTACCACTCCATCTAGAAGCAAACTAAACTAATAAGCTAAGGTTAGTTGCCAGGACACCAACATTCCTTAGGAAAAACCTATAGTAGCTCTGATGCCAGCGATGATGTGTCTCATAGAATTGAGGAAATTGCACAAACCACCTACTATTCGTGCTAGTTTTGCACAAAACACTCACTTTACAGGTTTGTTGCACAAAACACCACATTTTTTAGGTAATTTGTTGCAGCTAGGTCTAATCAATCATTTGGGTGCGTTGACATGATTTCTGACAAGTGGGTTCAGTTTTGTAAGTGCATCCGTGACAAGAAAAAACAGCCACATCAGCAGCCAACTAGAACTATCAATATCTCACAATTCTTGCTCAATTGAGCTGATTTTTTTCTAGAATATTAGTGAGTGCACACATGATTTATTGGTTTGTTTTGCATTTTACAAAAATGTTAAATTTGAACAAAAATATTAAACGAGTCAACTAACATTGCAAAATCGCCTAGTGTTTGGATGCTAAAACCTCATGGCGATAATATTTTGGTGTGTGCGACTTGATGATGTCTGTAATGGTCACATGACAACTACTTGGATGGTAACACCTCATGGCGGTAATATTTTGGTACGTGAGAGTTGATGATGTCAATAATGGCTTTATGGCAGCCACTTGGATGCTAAAGCCTGACAGCGACAATATCTGCCATATCTTGGTGCTACTGATTTTATTTTATGAATATTGTGCCTATTTATGAATCATTTTATATTTGTGTAGCAATCTTATGTTTTTCACATGAAAGTTTGTGGTGTGCTATTAGCTATTTGTAACCAGTAATGAATCTGGAAAGTTTGAGCTGGTTTGGATCACATTATAATGAGATATCTGCAGTTTACATTGGCTCATAATTTTTTTACTCAAAAATCAAAATTTTAAAAAATAATAATGCAGAACAATTCCAGTAAATCACACATGTATGCAATACTACTCTCAAAAAAGGCAGCTCATTTGGACCACAGTTTGTGAGATATTTCCAATGTTAGTTGACTCGTTGAAATTCAACATTTAAAAAAATGTAAAAAAACCCAATAAATCATACATGCACTCACTAATATTCTGGGGAAAATCCAGCTCAATTGAAGCAAACAAATTGTGAGATATTGACAGTTCTAGTTGGCTGCTGATGCAGCAAGTTTTTCTTGCCGCGATGCACTTATAAACTGGACCCACTTGTCAGAAATCATGTCAACACATCCAAATGGTGGATTAGACCTAGTTGCAACGAATTACCCCAATATGTGGTGTTTTGTGCAACAAATATATAAAGTAGGTGTTCTATGCAAAACTAGAACCAAAAGTAGATGGTTTATGCAATTTCCTCCATAGAATTAGCAGTGTGTAGATCTGAACTCTGGTTGACTTGCTAAGAGGGGTCGATCGTCATAATAACCGCTTTTATGCTAAAAATAGCAGATAAAATCACTCTAACAGGAGCTTTGCTACATCAACAAACAATTACAGGTTGGGAAGTGTTACAGGGTGATTAGGCAGTTTTTAATTGGAGGTTAGGGGGGACGCGGGCCCACCCACCTGAAAATCAGGAGGGGGGCATGTTTAGTTAGTTTAGAAGGAGCCCGTAATTGCCTGTGAGGCTCCGTATGTCTAGCATTTTTGCTATAACAGAGTCACCATATCAATCTGGATCACCAATCTTTTTGCAGTGCCTTAGAAAATTGGGTCAAAATCTCCGTATTTAGATGCTAGGGACACTATCTTAGTTTGTGCTCCATAGTCAACCATCTGCGTGGGAGGGGGGTGCTGGGAGGTAAGTTTTTCTCATGCCTCCTTCACTTCCTTTTCTTCTTCGTCTTTGGTTTCTTCCACAAAGAAATTTAGGTCGACGAAGGGAGGCAACCTTGCTAGAAGCAACCTGGAAGGTGGAAAGATAGATGGTCAATTTGACTTATCCCCCTTCGACGTTTGGATTCCCATGCCCAATTATGTCGAGGCCCTTGACCGTGTTTTTTAAAGTGCATTTTGCATTTCTAAAATATTCCTGGCATAGTTTTTGGAAAAGTTTAGGGTTGTATTTTAGAAAATGTTCATTGTGTTTAAAAAAAACATTGTGTTCTGTTTTTTCTTAGTCAATTAGAAAAAGTCCCAAGTAATTAATAAAATAATGTTCGCCATGTACTTAAAAAGTGTTCATCATGTACAAAAATGTTCATTATGCTATTTTGAAAAAATTCACCGCATACTTTACAGTAAATGTTTAGGTCTGTAGAAAATTTTCACCATTTTCTCAAAATCTTCGTCACGTATTTAAAAAAATCATCATGTATTTTTAAATGTTCTTGTGCGTTTAGAAACTGCTCATCATGTTTTAAAGAAAATTCACCATGTTTTTCAAAAGGTTCATCATATATTTTAAAATAGTATGTGGTCACATTTTTATTTAGTTGAAAATTTGTTAAAAATACGAAATACTTTTGTCAAAAATCTATGAATACTTTTTGAAGCACGTTACTATATTTTCAAAACATGAGGACATTGTTTATAAAAGTATGAAACTTTGAAACAAATAAGTTCTGATGCACCTCTAAAATATACTAGAGGATACCCCGCGTGTTGTTGCGGAATTGGATATATAGATTGTAAATATTGTCTAGCATACTAATCCAGTCCTTACAATTTAAGTTATGTGAGAAATTTCAGCATAAGCAAAGAAAAGTATTAAACATGAAAAGTTGTGTATATCACAATTAAATGCAATTTGATTTAAAACACACTTATAATGCACTAATGCATGTTGCATGGTAGAGGATTCTCATGTGAAGATCAGACGGATGTCATCGGATCAAGCTTGTAAATCTAACAACTAAAACAATTTTGATGATGTGAAAGTATGCTTGTTGAGATAATTAGAAGTAGTGGGACCAATCTCTTAGATATATGGATTCTTGCATTTTAACTTTTTTGAGACAATTTGTATTCTACTATTTTTAGGCGATTGTATTTTACCTAAAAGAACAAGAGAAAAAATGTGGAAAAAAAATGAAAGAGAGATGTTGCAAGCGTGCTACACGATAGGAGAGCATGCAACCTGCCGCTACATTGGGCCCGGCCCATGTGTAGCCTGTAGGCGAGCGCTCCGCCCAGCTCACACTGCCCCAGACAAGCGCCGCTCCAGAGCCGCGCCCGCCCCGTCCCCAGCCGCCACTCACCCTCGTCGGCGCGCCCCTACCCAAGCTTGCCCCAACGCCGCTGCACGCACAAAAAGAGGAGAGCGCCGCGCCTCCGTTGCCGGCGTCGCCCGCCCCCCCGTCGGCCGTGCTCTCCACTTCCAGGCCGTCTCCCCGCTGAAGTCGGCGGCGCACCTTGCTTCTGCTCGCCCCCCCTAAAGGCACGGCGCCGCCTCCTCGCTGAACGCCGTGAGCTCTCCGCGGCCATCCAGACATGACCATCGATTGCCTCGTGCTAGGTAAGCGACCTACCAACCACTTGGTCTCACACCGTTTGACCGATCGAAACCACTCTGATGCTGTCAGTCTGCATACGTTCGTGCTGCAGGGGCGGGGCAGGAGGTGGGGAAGAGCTGCGTGGTGGCGACCATCGGCGGGAAGCGTGTCATGTTCGACTGCGGCATGCACATGGGCCACCACGACCATCAACGCTACCCGGACTTCGCACGCGTCCTCGCCGCCACCCCCGGCGCCGACTTCACCTCTGCCATCTCTTGTGTGGTCATCACGCACTTGTATGTGGTCACTAGTTTTATGGTTCCTCTGGGTCGATTGTTTCAGTTGCTGGCACGATCAGCTCACTTCTGAAGTTTGTCTCTTGCAGCCATTTGGATCATATTGGGGCGCTGCCGTATTTCACCGAGGTCTGTGGGTACCATGGTCCGATTTACATGACGGTAAGCCTAACTTTTGTTAGTTGTGCCAACTGTTGGTGTACTTGGTTTTGTTCATGTGGTTACTGGTTAGGGAATTTATTTGCACTTGTATTGGGGGTTGATAATTTTCAGATTTTACTGAATCTGAGCTATCAGTAAGTCCTTGCTGGTAAATATTATTTCATAGATGCAAGTGAGTGAATGTCGTCGGGTCACGGAAGTTTTTTGAATTTGTTTCAAATTTACTAAATAGTGGATATCTATTTTTTTGCAAAATTTCAAGATCAAACTCAATCTCATTTGCTAGGTATTTTTTTACTGAATAATCATTATGCACAGTTTATTAAGTACTCCCTCTGGTAGACCAATATAAGATCATTTAGATCACTATACTTTAGTGATCTAAATGATCTTATATTGGTTTACAGAGGGAGTACTAATATTTTTGATATTTGGAAAATGGGATTAATTTTATTTTATTTTTGGAATTCCGATGACTTCAATACTTTTTCCTGAGTTTTCTTCATATTCTAATTACAACCTGTGCCTCAAACAGTACCCTACAAAGGCTTTAGCTCCATTGATGCTGGAAGATTATAGGAAAGTAATGGTAGATCACAGAGGAGAGGAGGAACAGTATAGCTATGAAGACATTCAGAACTGTATGAAGAAAGGTAGATGATAGATTTCAACATTTCTTTCACTGGTCTACTCGCAAAATGATGATGCTGCCGCACAAGTATGCAGGGATGATAATTCTCATTTGCTTTTCATATTTGACCTTTCAGTCATACCCTTGGACTTGAAGCAAACCATTCAAGTAGATAGAGACCTTGTGATCCGTGCCTATTATGCTGGACATGTATGTTCTCATACCTATGTTTCTCTTGCGTCCAGCAATATCCTGAAATTATTATTCAAAAAGTTGTCAATTGTTCTCTGTGCTTACTAATTCTCAGAGAGTTGAGCGTTCATGTCTGTGCTTCCTAATCTAATTATTGTGCCAAACTTAAGGTTTTGGGAGCTGCAATGATTTATGCAAAAGTTGGAGATGCTGCTATGGTCTACACCGGGGATTACAATATGACACCAGACAGACATCTTGGAGCAGCGCAAATTGATCATCTGAAGTTGGATCTCTTAATAACGGAGTATGTTCCAACTCCAATTGCAAATATGCTTTTCTACACTATGTCCAATTTTCTTGGATTGTTGACCAGGCAGATTTCTTTTTTTATCTTGTCCTTTTTTGGGGTTACATTTCATTGTATGGTTTATCTTTACTAATGTCATGTTTCCAGACTGCTACACCACTCGACCTGTAGCTGGTTCATGTAATTAACCACTGTGCTCACCTGAAAATCAGTTGGGCTATAGTCGAAAATCACCTCTTTAAGTACTGAATAGGTTGGTCCATTTAGCTAATGTTTAAATAAAATATATGTTTCTTCAATATTTTAGGGTTTATTTTTTGTTGTCTTGTACCATTACAATCAGGCATTAACAGTACAGTTCCGTTGTTTGGATATTACTTTTTCCATGTGTAAGTACAAATTGATGCTTCTATCTGCAGGTCTACATACGCTAAAACTGTACGTGACTCGAAGCATGCCCGTGAGAGGGAGTTCTTAAAAGCGGTATGGAACCTGAATCTTGACATTGCCAATATGTTCTGCCTTGTAGATTTTTATTGCATGTTTAATATGTTGGTGGAGCAAGATAATCATCAATGCTGATACTTGTGTTCTCCTACATCCAGGAAGTTACCATCCACCAGTTATTAAGTGCAACTTGTTCCAATAATGCATCTGTTGTCGAGTTCTTACAGTTTATTCTAAAATTAATTGACTTGGCTATATTGAGAAGTTAAATTAAAATCATTTGAGTTTATGTGTGCTACTCAGTGATAGTATGTTTTCTGTAGGTCCATAAATGTGTTTCTGGAGGAGGTAAAGTTCTAATTCCAGCATTTGCTTTGGGCAGAGCTCAGGTACCCCCACTTACTGTCAGTTATATGTGAGACAAGCAAATTTATGATCAACTGTATCACTATACTTAACTGAGTAGGTTCCCAGTGGAAAAAGATTTCCTTGGGGGCACACTGTTTAAAACTTCCAGAATAGAATATCCATTTACATGTGACATAATTGATTTATGTGTCAGGAGCTATGCATATTACTGGATGACTATTGGGAAAGGATGAACTTGAAGATTCCTATTTATTTCTCAGCTGGTATGTGTTTTTTTGACCATCTTAAAAAAAGTAGACCAGCGGGGGTGGAAACCCGCGTCATTATATTAAGAGAGAATGTGAGACATAGAATTCGACCTGAGGGGTCGAACCCAGCTTGGCAGGGCGACACCACAGCACTCCCACCATTGGGCTACTTGCCCGTCCACCTTTTGGTCAAACTTTAACTTGCTTTTATGAATTGTGTGTTTTATTTGAAATTATATTTGTTCTATAGGTTTAACCATTCAAGCTAACATGTACTACAAGATGCTTATTGGATGGACTAGCCAGAAGATCAAGGACAGCTACACAGTTCATAACCCATTTGACTTTAAGCATGGTAACGTTCTTGAAAAAGCTTCTCAGTCAACCATGTGCAAAATGAATATAAAAAGCATTCAATCGAGTAAAAATTCTAAATGTTTAGTTCAGCCTTTAAAAGAAGACCTACACTTCAATCTTTGGCATTAGGTGAAATTTAGTTTTTTTGTAAGAAAATTTCTAAATGGATCTGCTGGATACTATGTCTGCTCGTGCATTGTGTCTCTTCTTAGCAAAGGTTCTTATTTATAATGTTAAAGAATTTCTTTTGACCTAACTTAACCTGTACACTTTTAAACGGAAATATGATATTTTGCTTTATTTGCAATTCCTTTACCAGAATGACATTGTAGGTTTCTCACATTGCAGTTTGCGATTTCCAGCGTTCATTCATTAATGATCCTGGACCCTGTGTACTTTTTGCGACACCTGGTATGATTAGCGGTGGATTTTCCCTTGAGGTGTTTAAAAGATGGGCTCCATCAGAAAAAAATCTGGTTACACTTCCAGGGTATTGCCCTTAACTCAGAATTTCTGTTTTTTTCCATGTTTGCTAATGGCGTAGGAACAAACATACATGTTTATTCTCTGAATAAATTGCTCCTGTTGGGTTGTTACTACTGGTACTGTTATGGTGGAAAACATGAGAGGTCTACCCTGCCTTCTGCTTTAGTGAATGCTTACCTGCTTGGAGATGATGTCTTTCTCTTGGAGTTGAATGTTGTTGCTTTATGGTCTGTACTTGCCACATTTTTCTGCTTTGGTTTCTATTTGTTCTTATTTTCCTCATCTTTCACTGAAATAAGTAGGGACAACTTTTCTGCCTGTTTAAAATATAGAACTGTGATATTTGTATTTTGATCTCATGTTTACTTTCATCCAGATATTGTGTTGCCGGAACCATTGGCCATAAATTGATGTCTGGAAAACCAACCAGAATCGATTTAGACAAGGAAACACATATTGATGTCAGATGTCAGGTTGGCCTTTCTTCATTTACAGTTCTCTCAGTCTACAGTAAAATTACATAGGAAGTGGATACTACATTGACCTTTGGTTGATAATTTTCAACATCTTGTGCCATTACTCATCAGACATCACTAGTCCATTTAGTGCTTTATTGTGTTCCTAAAAAAATCGTATGTTCCTTAGAAGCTCAATGGATCGCCAGATTATGCATGCTCAAATTCGTAACTTACACTATTACAAACTATTTGACAGATAGCTCGACATAGTAACAACGTAAGTTCAGGTCTCCAGCTTAATGAATCACTTTTCTTGAAATTTTAGTAGTTAGCCTCTGTAATCCTTTTTTCCTGTGTTCATGCTTATCCTTTTCTCTGAATGTAATTATGCTAATACCAGTGTTATTTTTTCCATTCCGTGCACCAGATTCATCAGCTGTCATTCAGTCCACACACAGACTCCAAAGGGATCATGGATCTCACAGAATTTCTTTCACCCAGCCATGTGATTCTTGTTCATGGCGAAAAGCCTCAGATGTCCTTTTTGAAGGAGAGGATTGAATCTGAATTGGGGATGCCATGCTATTACCCAGCCAACAACGAGACTGTCTCCATTCCGACGACCAAGAATCTGAAAATAAGTGCCACGGAGAAGTTTATCACAAGCTGTAGCACTGCTCAGGCTAGAGATGGTCCACAGAAGTCGAACCTGATTTGCGGTAACCACCTGTCAGGAGCCAACGGCGACGAGAAGCTAGCGGAGGGTATTCTTCTCATGGAGAAGAGCAAGGACGCGAAAATTTTGTGTGAGGATGAGCTTCTTCAGTTGCTGGGCGCAGAAGGACATTCAGTCCAATTTGAACCACTGCTTCGCTCCAGGATTGGAGAGGCAGAAACCGACATTGTAGACGACTTAGCCAGTGAGTGAAATGAATGGGGTACTGTTTTAGCTTTTGTGGATGATCTGAAGATAGAATTAGTGTTTGCTGCAAAATCCAACAGTTCGATGGTTTTACAAGGCATCTCTCAAGGTAAATCAAATGCCAAATCGATTTTGGAAGTATCGAGGACGCGTTCATAAATAAAATATTAAAACCGGAAAGTCAATTTGGCTCCCGGGAGCACATACTCCTGGGGCCAAATTTTTTTCAAATGTCAAGAAAATTGAGACATTTTTTTTGTGATCTTTACCACATACAAATGCTACCTATAAATTTTGAGACAAAAACGTTAAGCATTTTGGCCTGCGCAAAAAGAAAAACAATTCAAAGACAAAATATCACCCAAATTTTTTATTTTTTTCACCGACGAAGCACCCTGCTCCGTTTCACATGAAAATTGTCAAGCATGCTTCCAACAACAACACGATCATCTACAAAGTGTTTCAGCACTTTTTGAAAACATTTGCTATTTTTTTCGGGGTATTGTGCTCCTGGGAGCCAAAATGCCGCTCCCAATATTTTTGCTAAAATTACACAATGTCTAAGTGTACTTACTGTGTGCACAACCTTTTGAAAAACTGTAAAAATGTAGTTTCGCAAAAAGTAGAGAATATTAGCAAATTACATGCGCTAAGAACGTAAGAGTAAAAAAAAAAGATTTCAGGACATCTTCATCAGCTCCAATGCAGACGTGACAAGCGAGCAGCCGTTGTAGCACTCGAGCTCCGAGGTGGTGCCCGCGATGCGCCTCAGTTCGCCTTCCATCCCATGCTCCACAAACATGGCGATGTAACGCGGATCCAGCCGCATCATGGCGACGGTGAGCTCGATGGTGTAACGGCGGATCCGGGGGACGGCGACGCACGGGCGGCTGTACTCCCGCAGGATCTGCAGCAGCGTTTGCACCAGCGCCTTTTCTGTCACGCATGCCGAGGCCAGGTGCCACTCGTCCCCGGCGAAGGTGCACAGGTTGCGCAGGATTGTCGCCGCCCCGATGACGACGACGGGGTCACTCAGAGCCTCGACCAGCCGCTCCACGCCTCCGCCGCAAGCCATTATTATGGTGCCGCAGTTGGTCCTGCTTTCCAGCGCAAGCATGGCCAGCGCCTCGCCGGCCTCCACCCGGATCGCGTCCGTCTGCCGGTTTACCCTCGCCTGGTCCTGTTCCGGTAGAAATATCGGGACCAGCTCTTCGATCACGCCCCCCGTCGCGCCTATCATCTCCCTCGCCTCCTTGTCCATGGCGAGGCTCGTCAGTACCTCGATCGCCAGCTGCTGCAGCTCCGACTGGACCTTTCCGTCACGCTGCTCCAGCACCTCCCTGAGATTGCTCACGGTGAACACGATGTCGGAGAGCTCCCTCCGAAGAAGCTTCCCGATGGTTCCGGTCATGTCCGTCAGGCTCTTCACCACGAGGAGCGACTGCTTCACCGCCTTCAGTCGCATGTCCGTCGTCGTCGGTGCTTCTGCCTGTCCCACGCCGGCGATGCTACAGTAGGAAACAATCTTGTCAAGGAGATCACGGGTCTTGCCGATCTTGTCGCAGTTGCCATGGTCGTGCGCCAGCTTATTGAGGATGGAGAGGCCGAGGAGGTTGAGCTCGTCGAGGTCGGCGTACAGCAACGAAGCGACGGACGCCATCGCCCCAGGGATGCTGGCGACGCGGAGGGCGACGAGCTTCCTCTCGGTGAGCATGGAGACGACAACCGCGGCCGATCTGCGCACGTCCATCTCGGACGTGCTCTTCCAGCTGAGCATCTGGACGAGCCGCTCGATGGTGGACGCGGACATGCCGATCTTGCGGATCATGGGATCAGCGAGGCGGTGGGACTCGGCGAGCGCGCCAAGGATGCCGGCCCCGAGGCTCTGGTCGTCGTACGAGCCCGCGGTGAGCATGTCGTCGGCGTAGGACACGAGGTTCATGCGCAGGCCATCGAAGATGCTCCCATTCAGGCTCCGGGAGTAAGACTCGTAGAAGAAGCGGCGGACGGCGACGAGGCCAGACGGGGTGGCGAGGTGGCACTCCATGGCGACGCGCTCGAGGAGGCGCTGGTGCCCCACCCTCCACTGCCACAGGGCCTTCTCCACGAGGAACAGCAGCGACTCCAGGAGCGCGAGCCCGTAGAATATGTTGAGCGCGGCGCGGCGGTTGGTCCAGCTGTCGCCGCCGTAGCGCTGGGTGAGGAGGCGGACGAGGGAGACGGCGGCGCACACCTTGGCGGACAGCAGCTGGAGCCAGTGGAAGACGTGGCCGACGGCGGCCCACGACACGGGCGGGCGCCACGTGGGCGTGGCCTTCTGCTACCACTCCAGCTCGTGGCTGCGGCCCTGGATGCGGGCGCCCTCGGTGAGCAGCAGCACGGTGATGCACCAGAAGTCGGTGCGGCCGAGCGTGATGGCGAAGCCGCCGAGCAGGGCCACCGTGGCCGTGATGAAGGCCAACGTGCCGAGGAGGCTCACGACCTTCTCGAGGACCGCGAGCTGCATGGCCAGCACGGTGAGCCGGCGCTCCGGCGGCGCCACGTCGTCGCCGTCGCCGGAGCGGACGCAAGGGGTCAGTGTATGTATGGCCTTGTGCGGCTCGAACGGTGTGGTCGGCAGCTGGGGCTGGTCGGGGATCTGGACGCAGACGCTCGGGACGACAGAGCTAGCGCGGCGATCCATCCTTTCCTTGTGTTACCTACGTGTATAACTCGCTGCCGGTTTTAGTGTGTGCTTGACGAGTGATTGCAGTGTGTGCGCCCTGCAGATTAGCTCGTGCTCCAGCGTATTTATAATGTACTAATGCAATTGCGTGCAGGAATTAAATGCCCACGACCACGAGGAGGGCATGGAAGATGGAGATGTTTACTCCTTTATTCTCGTTACAGAGAATGTTGCTCTCTAGGGCAATGGATGATCTAGCAACATATTCTCTGGCTATTAGTTGGGGCAGGATTAGTGCAACTTCAAAGGGCCGACCCATTTCGTCCGCCTGCATCCGTTTGGATCGGCGCGGATAAAAATGACGGCCCAACGTGCCGATCCAAACTCAAATTACGTCCGCGTCGCGTCCGCGCCGACGCATTTGCGGCTCAAATTTACGCCCCAAATGCGCCGGCGCGGACACCGCATGGACGCTTCGCGCGCCTTCCCGCTGTTCGCCGCGTCCCCACATGACGGCCGTCCAACTACCTGTTATCAACGCGGTCAGTTTAATTTATAACGACGGGCCCACGCGTCAGTGACGACGCTCGTCCTTTTTTAAGCCGACCGTGCGGCGGGGCCGTCCTCATCCAAACTCGCCGTCCACATCTGCCATCCTTTGCTCCCTCGTCGCCGGCAAACCCTAGCCACCACAACCACAGCGAGATGGGCCTCTTCTCCGGCGCCAGCGGCAGTAAGGCCAAGGGCAAGTCCCCCGCCACCCCTTTCCTCCCGCCTCCGCCGGCGCCTCGCCGACAGAGACAGAGGCAGCGCGTGAACGTGTCAGTGCATCAGGCGATGTGGCACTGGCAGAACCGCCAGACTCTACCGTATCCTGATGTGATGCTGCCGCACGACTGGCATCTGGATCCAGATAGGATAAGACAGGGCGTCAAAGCACGGGGACACGGGCGAGGCCGAGCCGAAAGGGAGCTGGAACCAGCTACGATGTGGCTTGCCACGACATCATGGGCGAACACCAGTCAGTGGATTGACAATTACGGATGAGAGGATCCTTTTTAGTAAGTTCGGATTAGGCAAAGCGCAAATCAAAGATGTGGATGTTGCGGGTGGCCAGCGACGGCTCGGTTAGGACGCCTCCAAAATTGGCAACCAGATCAAATTAGTCCTGTATAGGTGACCCTTTTTTGACCATATTTGTGATCATTGGGTTGTTATCAAATGATGATGCCGTTGGTTATTCCGCTCATGTCATCAGCTAATGGTTTTTGATGCAACGACCTCTCCATAATTCCGAGAAGGGCAAAGCTTTTTTCTGTTACGGTCAAGTACGCTTATTTTCCATTCAGTTTTCATGCTACAATCATCGCCAAAACTTCTAGACTCCACGTCCTTGATCATCCACGTGTTCTGTTTAACGCGGCTTTGTTGTTTAAGATTACAGGTTGTCTTCACGTGCAAAAAAAAACAGGTTGTCTTGCCATCAGCTTAGAGCATCTCCAATAGATGAGGTATACCTGGGACTCTCGGAGTCGTAGGAAATACGTCATGTCCGTAAACGTTCACGCTTCTGTTCCTCTTTATGTGTTCCTTGTCGGTCGACATAGATCAACTCCGCTGTAAAAAGTCAGCAAACGATGCAAATGAAAAAGGCAACTTGAAAAGAGCGAAGGAAAATGATGTAGGGTAAAACCCTAATCGTCCGATCTTTCACGAAAGGAGCGGATCCCGTGATGAACACGAAGAATACGAGGAAAAACACGAGGGGAAACACGATAAAATCACTAAACCAATAAGAAATAGTCACAAATATGCTAGATCCTCGAGTACATAAGAGATCACACGATCCACGAACAACTAAGGACGATACAAAGGTAGCCGGTCTTCTCTGTGAAGAGGTCTTGAGCTCTTCTCTGCAAGGAGGTCTTGAATCCAAAAGGATCTTCTCCGAAGAGGGGCCGCAATCTCTCTCGTGGAGTAGATCCGATGTGGATGAGCAATGCTCTATCTCTAATATGAGCTAAACCAATGCTAACCCTAGCTAGAAGGAATAGGAGTTCTATTTATAGTCTTAGTGCAAAAGGGGACGAAGTGGGGGGTACAAGGCTGCGGCCCAACACATAACAGCACACAGGGGTCGGGCGTCCGGGAGTCTCCGGTCGTCCGGAGGCTCGCGAGGGTCCGGACGTCCGGTGCCTGTCGGACATCCGTAGATTCGGCTCGGGTGGGCTTCGGCCGGACGTCCGGTCGGGGCCGGTCGTCCGGGCGCCGGTCGTCCGAGTGGCTTCGAAAATCCGTAGTTTTGGCTCGGATGTGGTTGTGTCGGACGTCCGGTCTGGGTCGGACGTCCGGAGCCTGGAGATCGTCAGACATCTGGCCCTGGTCGGTCGTCGGAGCCTGTAGCTTCTTCCGCATCTCTTCTTCTTCACGTCCATCTTCCTCTTCGGATTCTCCTTACTCCTTAGCTTCTTCATGGCTAACTCCTTGACACCTGAGTATGCATAATGTCTCCATTTGAGGTAGTAGCCATGTCTTATGTGCATCGAAGTGAACTTGTGAGAGGAGAGATGTCACCTCGGCTTCGAGAGCTTTTGCACGTGCTTGTGTCATGGATCCGCTAGGCACTTGGTGAGACGATGGTAGGTCCATGGGGATGACCTTGGGATGCTCCGCATCATCTCCCCTCCCTTGGGGAAGATCCGACCTCTGATCAAAGTCTTCATCACCATGGTAGGGGAGAGGTCCTTGACATTGAAGATGTCGCTCATGTTGTACTTGTCGCGCGGGAGGTCGATCTTGTAAGCGTTGTTGTTGTAGCGTGCAAGCACCTTGAAGGGTCCATCCGCTCGAGGTAGAAGCTTGGACTTGCGTTCGGTGGGGAAGCGGTCTTTGCAAAGGTGTAGCCACACAATATCACCAATGTCGAATACCATGGGTTGCTTGTTGATGTTGAGCTTGGTCGCAAGTCGTTGTACTTGGCGCTCGATGGTGTGCCTTGTATCTTCATGCACCTTCTTGAGATGGTTCACACGTGCACTTGCGTCCATATTGATGCGCTCTTGTAGTGGTAGAGGAAGAATGTCCAATGGTGACAATGGGTTGAATCCGTAGACAACCTCGAAGGGGGACTTACCGGTTGTTGAGTGTCTTACTCGGTTGTAGGCAAACTCGGCGATAGGTAGACACTCCTCCCACTCCTTGATGTTCTTCTTGATGAGTACTCGAAGTAGAGCGGAGAGTGTGCGGTTGGTCACCTCGTTTGGCCGTCGGTTTGTGGATGATATGCTGTGGAGAAGAGTAGCTTGATTCCGAGCTTGGCGCATAGGGTCTTCCAAAAGTAGCTTAGGAACTTGACGTTGCGGTCTGAGACGATCGTCTTTGGCACTCCATGTAGACGCAATATTTCCCTACAAAAGAAGTTGGCAACATGTGAAGCATCGTCTATCTTGTTGCAAGGAATGAAATGTGCCATCTTAAAGAATCGGTGCACAACGACAAATGCCGAATATTTTCCATTTCTAGCCCTAGGCAATCCAAGTACAAAATCCATGCTAATATCTTCCCATGGTTGATATGGAATTGGGAGAGGCATATAAATTCCATGGGATTGAGCTTTAGACTTAGCTTTGCGACATGTAGAGCATCGGTTGGTGAAGCGGTTGACGTCATGAAATATCTTGGGCCAAAAATAGTTCTTGGAGAGCATAGCAAAAGTCTTGTCGCGTCCAAAATGTCCCATTAGTCCTCCTCCATGAGATTCCTGCAAAAGCAACAAACGAAGAGAAGACTCGGGGATGCAAAGCTTGTTAGCGCTCATAAGATATCCATCTTTGATGTAATAGCGTTCCCAAGATGTATGTGTCAAACATTTGGCATAAGGATTAGCAAAAGTACGATCATGCTCATACAAGTCTTTTATGTGCTCAAAGCCAATGACATCCAATTCAAGTTGAGTAGCAAGCATGCATATGCGGGAAAGGGCATCCGCCACAATATTTTCCTTACCTTTAATGTACTTGATGATATAAGGAAAAGACTCAATAAATTCACTCCATTTAGCATGACGCTTGTTCAACTTGGTTTGACCCTTAAGGTACTTGAGCGTTTCATGATCGGTATGAATGATGAATTCATGAGGGTGAAGATAGTGTTCTCATTCGTGCAAAACTCGCACTAAAGCATATAACTCTTTGTCATAGATGGGGTAATTGAGTTGCGCTCTGGAAAGTTTCTCATTAAAGTAAGCTACGAGGCGCTTCTTTTGCGTTAACACACCTCCTATGCCATTACCACTAGCATCGCAATGAATCTCAAAAGGCTTGTCAAAGTTGGGTAAAGCAAGCACGGGAGAATGAGTAAGCAAATTCTTAAGCTCATTGAAAGCGGTATCTTGGGATGGTCCCCAAACAAAAGGCGCATTCTTCTTGCTCAAAGCATGCAAAGAAGAAGCAATGGTGCTAAAATCTTTCACAAAGCGACGATAGAAACCCGCAAGGCCAAGAAAGCTACACGCTTGTTGCAAGTTGGTTGGTTGGGGCCAAGTCTTAATAGGATTGATCTTGGACTCATCTACATGAACACCCTTAGAAGATACAACAAAACCCAAGAAAACGAGCTTATCAACGCTGAAAAGGCACTTTTCCATGTTAGCAAAGAGATGCTCGTTTCGAAGAGTTTGCAAAACGGTTCGAACATGGGCGACATGATCTTGAAGAGATTTGCTATAAACAAGGATATCATCGAAGTAGACCACAACAAACACACCAATGTAAGGGCGAAATACATGATTCATAAGGCGCATAAAAGTACCTGGTGCTTCCGATAGACCCATAGGCATGACTAACCACTCATATAATCCAAACTTGGTTTTGAAAGCGGTTTTCCATTCATCACCCTCTTGTATGCGGATTTGATAGTAACCACTTTTAAGATCAATTTTTGAAAAGATAGTGGCACCACTAAGTTCATCAAGCATATCATCAAGGCGTGGAATGGGATACCTATAGCGAACGGTGATAGCATTGATAGGTCTACAATCGGAGCACATGCGAAAGCTACCGTCTTGTTTTGGCACAAGAATGACCGGGACGGCACAAGGGCTCAAACTTTCACGCACATGTCCATGGTCTATGAGATGCTTTACTTGCCTTTGTATTTTTTTGGTTTCTTCGGGGTTGACGCGGTAGGGAGATTTGTTCGGAAGAGGTGCTCCGGGGATGAGGTCGATGCAGTGCTCGATGCCTCGTAGTGGAGGTAGCTCATCGGGGAAAACATCTTGAAATTCCTGCAAAAGAGAAGACAACACTAAAGGTAGAGCGTGAGAGGTGTTAGCTTGTGTTGCATTGTCCTTGCACAAAAGGACATAGTATAGGACACTAGATGGGTTCTCACACACTCCTCTTATCTCACTTTTGGTAGCAAATAGAACTAAGTTCTTGTCGCTCATCGTGGAGGCACTCGATTTGGGCTTGTGGCGCTCACTCTCTTTTTGGTGGCTCGCTCTCTCACTATTCTCTCCATGATGGGTGGCTTTCTTGTCGGCGATCACTTGGCTTGGAGACATGGGTCGAAGTACGTACTCCTTTCCTTTCATCTTGAAGATGTAGTGGTTCATTCGGCCGTTGTGGATGACACCTCTATCAAATTGCCATGGGCGTCCAAGAAGAAGGTAGCAAACGGTCATTGGAACGACATCACACTCCAAAGTGTCTTTGTAGGCGCCAATTTTGAAGGAGACTTGTACTCGATGCTCGACTTGGATAGTGCCGGAGTCGCTAAGCCATTGAACTTTGTAGGGATGTGGATGCTTCGTCTTGGGCAATTGGAGCTTGGAGCAAAGTTCTTCACTTGCGAGGTTATGACAACTCCCTCCATCGATGATGACCTTGACGGATCGTCCATTGATGCCGGCCTAGGTATGAAAGTATGGCATCTTTGGTCTTCTTCTTGGTGATGTTGAAGAGTCAAGACCTTGGAGACAACTAGAGCGGGACTTGAATCTTCATCGCAAAAGACTTGTTCCTCTTCATCGTTCACTTGCGGGTGTATGGCCACTTGCTCAAGGGCTTCCATTTATCCTTCACTCATTGAGTCATAAGTGTCGTTGTCATTGAGGATCATGGTCCGCTTGTTGGTGCACTCGTAGGACTTGTGGCCTCGGCCTCCGCATGTGAAGCATTTGAAGGAACTTGTCTTGACGGTCTCATCGGTTGGAGTAGATGTTGATGAAGCTCCCGGCTTGAAGTTGGTTGTTGTAGTATGACTTGGGGTTGACAAAGCTTTCTTGGAACTCGACTTGTCGATGTTGCTTGTAGAAGGCTTGGTAGACGGTGTTGGAGTCGTTGAAGCTTGGTTGTTGGAGAAGCCGCATGACTTGGATGAGAACTTGGCATACTTGTAATCGTCTTGCACTTGAAGTTCCGCTTTGGTAGCTTGATGCACTAGCTCGATGAGGTTCGAGTATGGTTGGAAGTCAGCGATCTTCTTGATAGGATGGTTGAGTCCATTCAAGAAACGTGCCATAGTTTGCTCATCATCTTCCATGACAATGGCTCATATCATGGCAATCTCCATCTCCTTGTAGTACTCTTCAACACTCTTGGTTGCTTGCTTGAGTAGTTGGAGTTTCTTGAAGAGGTCGCGGTTGTAGTAGGTAGGCACGAAGCGTGCTCTCATGACATCCTTCATCTGCGCCAAAGTAGTGATGTGTGGTTCACCTCTTGCCTCACGACGCTTGATGACTTGTTCCCACCAAATGAGGACATAGTCTTGGAACTCAAGGGATGCCATCGCGGTCTTCTTCTCTTCGTCGTAGTTGTGCAAACGGAAGATTTTGTCGACCTTCAATGCCCATGAAAGGTACTCTTCGGGATCGTTGCTTCCATTGAACTTGGGCATGGTGAACTTTAGCTTGCCGTAGCGTTGCTCTTCATTGTGTTGGGGTCGGGGATGATGACGCCCATGTTGTTGATGATTGTCAAACTCGTTTTTCTCTTGGCGAGGAGGGTTGTAGACCTCATGTTGGTCCTACCGTGGAGGATTCCCATTGTCTTCATGCTCTTGGTGAACTTGATGTCCTTGGCGAGCTTGTGGAGGAACTTGTCGAGCTTGACGTTGCACGCGAGCTTGAAATCTTCGTTCGTGAGCTTCTTCGCGAAGTGCTTCTTCATGTTCACAAGCTTGTCGGCCTCGGTTGGCTACGGATCGACTTGAATCTCAAAGGGCACGTTGCGCCTCAAGTGCTTGAGCTTCATGGAGTTGTTGTTCTTGGCGTTGTGCCTCGGCATCTTGTGCTTCTTGATGTAGACGCGCTCGCTCTTCCTCTTCATGTTGGCGTTGGCGTTGCCATTCTCGTGCTTGCGCAAAGGCCGCTTGGGTGTGACGTTGTCGGTGCTCTTGAGAGTCGGTGTCGCGTAGAGGATTTAGGTTTTCTTGACGATCATTGCGCGCGGCACGTCGAAGAGTGTTTGATGTCGGTGTACTTGAGCCGGAGAGGGTGAAGTCGGAGTGTCGACTTGAGCGGCTCCTTCTTGAAGAGGACAGAGTGGAAGAAGAGCAGTTGAGCAACAAAGCGCGAATCTCGTCCATTCTTGCGTCGCTCTCTTGCTTGTGATCGTCGAGCTTGTGGTCGAAGTAGTCCCTTATACGTTGCTCGGAGAGTCGTAAGTCGGCGGCAAGGTTGTCGATGCGTTCACTCATTGCCTGTTGCTCTTGATGCAAAGCACGTTGTGCACCAAAGAGGTGGCTCTTGGTGACGTAGGAGTTCATGTCGTCGTCGTGCTCAATGAAGAGTGGGTTGGTAGAAGTACTTGGCCTATCCATCATTTCAAGAGAAAAATGTGAGTGGTAGAAAGAGAAGAACGTATACCAAATGTACCTTGACCGAAGTTGAAGGTGGATCAATGATCACTCCAATGTGGACAAGGAAATAGCACAATTGGTACCAATTTTTGTCGGTTTCTCACACCTACACAAGTAAAAGCTTATGGTGGAGCTTGGTTAGGATGGTGACACAAAATTTGATGCGATTGTAAGTGAGCTTCAATAATGTTGGAAAATATTCGCAAGTTTGCAATGCAACGAGTAGACCAAACAATATACGGTACATAGAAACACACACGCAAAAAGATAAGTGGGGTCGTGCAACCAAGGATGAGCCAAAATGTGGAATCCACAAAAATGCTCTTGTTGCACAACACTAGAGAGACGCTAGCATGATTGCACAATAGGCAGATCCAAAGACTTGTGGCACGAATACCAAGATGTAGTTGAGGTGATCGTTGTTGATGACGCGTCCGCGGCGAAGATGAGTGGCGGTGAAGTTGATGTCGAACTGTACCTAAATAGCCGAA
Organism: Triticum urartu; assembly: GCF_003073215.2. Taxonomy (NCBI): domain Eukaryota; kingdom Viridiplantae; phylum Streptophyta; class Magnoliopsida; order Poales; family Poaceae; genus Triticum; species Triticum urartu. Next base: position 403,928,885 of record NC_053026.1, read on the forward strand.
ACACAATAGGACACGGAACCGCAACTCAAATTCTCAAATCTCGAAGTGGCAAAACATGTCGGAGAGCGAAACGGGTAAGCAATGGTGGTGGTATGCGGAAGTGGTGATGGTGTAATGGTGGTGGGGGTGCGTATGCGGAAGTGGGACAGTGGTGGTGACGAAAACTTAAGAAAACTCAGTTTTTTCAGGGATCTTCGGACGTCCGGGATGGGCCGGTCGTCCGGTCGTCGGACGTCCGTAAGCGGTCGGATGTCCGGTGCCTGGGAGAAATGTCGGGCACGGGATGAACAGGACGGGTTCGTGATGCTGATGGCGAAAAATGGTCAAATTCGGCCGATTTCGTGGATGGAAAGGGTGGGGAAAGGGGGAAAAAAGCTAGATCCACTCAAGACAAAGCAAACTCACGGATTAAATCCAACAAAATTTCAACACACCAACAAATCACAAAAAAAATTGAGGCTATTTTTGTGGTGAATTTTTTAATTATGGACAAAATCAACAAAAACTAGGCTAGAAACACAACGGGGTGTTGGGGAACGTAGTAATTTCAAAAAGAATCCTATGCACACGCAAGATCATGGTGATGCATAGCAACGAGAGGGGAGAGTGTTGTCTACGTACCCTCGTAGACCAGAAGCGGAAGCGTTAGCACAACGCGGTTGATGTAGTCGTACGTCTTCACGGCCCGACCGATCAAGCACCGAAACTACGGCACCTCCAAGTTCTAGCACACGTTCAGCTCGATGACGATCCCCGGACTCCGATCCAGCAAAGTGTCGGGGAAGAGTTCCGTCAGCACGACGGCGTGGTGACAATCTTGATGTTCTACCGTCGTAGGGCTTCGCCTAAGCACCGCTACAATATTATCGAGGATTACGGTGGAGGGGGGCACCGCACACGGCTAAGAGAACGATCACGAAGATCAACTTGTGTGTCTAGAGGTGCCCCCTGCCCCCGTATATAAAGGAGCAAGGGGGAGAGGCCGGCCGGCCCTTGGGGCGCGCCAAGGAGGGGGGATTGCTCCTCCTAGTAGGAGTAGGACTCCCCTTTCCTAGTCCAACTAGGAAGAGAGAAGGGGAAAGGAAAGAGAGGGAGAGGGAAAGAGGGGCCGCGCCCCCTCCCCTAGTCCAATTTGGACTCCCCATGGGAGGGGGCGCGCCACCTCCTGGGCTGCTGCCCTCTCTCTCCCCTCAGGCCCACTAAGGCCCAATACTTCCCCGGGGGGTTTCGGTAACCCTTCCGGCACTCCAGTTTTCTCCGAAATCACCCGAAACACTTCCAGTGTCTGAATATAGCCATACAATATATCGATCTTTACGTCTCGACCATTTCGAGACTCCTCGTCATGTGCGTGATCATATCCGGGACTCCGAACAACCTTCGGTACATCAAAATATATAAACTCATAATAAAACTGTCATCGTAACGTTAAGCGTGCGGACCCTATGGGTTCGAGAACAATGTAGACATGACCGAGACACGTCTCCGGTCAATAACCAATAGCGGAACCTGGATGCTCATATTGGCTCCCACATATTCTACGAAGATCTTTTATCGGTCAGACCGCATAACAACATACGTTGTTCCCTTTGTCATTGGTATGTTACTTGCCCGAGATTCGATCGTCGGTATCCCAATACCTAGTTCAATCTCGTTACTGGCAAGTCTCTTTACTCGTTCCATAACACATCATCCCGCAACTAACTCATTAGTTGCAATGCTTGCAAGGCTTTAAGTGATGTGCATTACCGAGAGGGCCTAGAGATACCTCTCCGACAATTGGAGTGACAAATCCTAATCTCGAAATACGCCAACCCAACAAGTACCTTTGGAGACACCTGTAGAGCACCTTTATAATGACCCAGTTACGTTGTGACGTTTGGTAGCACACAAAGTGTTCCTCCAGTAACGGGAGTTGCATAATTTCATAGTCATAGGAACATGTATAAGTCATGAAGAAAGCAATAGCAACAAACTAAACGATCAAGTGCTAAGCTAACGGAATGGGTCAAGTCAATCACATCATTCTCCTAATTATGTGATCCCGTTAATAAAATGACAACTCATGTCTATGGTTAGGAAACATAACCATCTTTGACCAACGAGCTAGTCAAGTAGAGGCATACTAGTGACACTCTGTTTGTCTATGTATTCACACATGTATTATGTTTCCGGTTAATACAATTCTAGCATGAATAATAAACATTTATCATGATATAAGGAAATAAATAATAACTTTATTATTGCCTCTAGGGCATATTTCCTTCAGTCTCCCACTTGCACTAGAGTCAATAATCTAGTTCACATCGCCATGTGATTTAATACCAATAGTTCACATCACCATGTGATTAACACCCATAGTTCACATCGACATGTGACCAACACCCAAAGGGTTTACTAGAGTCAATAATCTAGTTCACATCGCTATGTGATTAACACCCAAAGAGTACTAAGGTGTGATCATGTTTTGCTTGTGAGAGAAGTTTAGTCAACAGGTCTGCCACATTCAGATCCGTACGTATTTTGCAAATTTCTATGTCAACAATGCTCTGCACGGAGCTACTCTAGCTAATTGCTCCCACTTTCAATATGTATCTAGATTGAGACTTAGAGTCATCTGGATCAGTGTCAAAACTTGCATCGACGTAACCCTTTACGACGAACCTTTTGTCACCTCCATAATGGAGAAACATATCCTTATTCCACTAAGGATAATTTTTACCAATGTCCAGTGATCTACTCCTAGATCACTATTGTACTCCCTTGCCAAACTCAGGGCAGGGTATACAATAGGTCTGGTATACAACATGGCATACTTTATAGAACCTATGGCTGAGGCATAGGGAATGACTTTCATTCTCTCTCTATCTTCTGTCGTGGTCGGGTTTTGAGTCTTACTCAACTTCACACCTTGTAACACAGGCAATAACTCCTTCTTTGACTGTTCCATTTTGAACTACTTCAAAATCTTATCAAGGTATGTACTCATTGAAAAAACTTATCAAGCGTCTTGATCTATCTCTATAGATCTTGATGCTCAATATGTAAGTAGCTTCACCGAGGTCTTTCTTTGAAAAAAATCCTTTCAATCATTCCTTTCTGCTTTGCAGAATAATTCTACATCATCTCCGATCAACAATATGTCATACATATACTTATCAGAAATGCTGTTGTGCTCCCACTCACTTTCTTGTAAATACAGGCTTCACCGCAAGTCTGTATAAAACTATATGCTTTGATCAACTTATCAAAGTGTATATTCCAACTCCGAGATGCTTGCACCAGTCCATAGATGGATCGCTGGAGCTTGCATATTTTGCTAGTACCTTTAGGATCGACAAAACCTTCTGGTTCCATCATATACAACTCTTCTTTAATAAATCCTATTAAGGAATGCAGTTTTGTTTATCCATTTGCCAGATTTCATAAAATGCGGCAATAGCTAACATGATTCGGACAGACTTAAGCATAGATACTAGTGAGAAATTCTCATCGTGGTCAACACCTTGAACTTGTCGAAAACCTTTTTGCGACAATTCTAGCTTTGTAGATAGTAACACTACTATCAGCGTCCGTCTTCCTCTTGAAGATCCATTTAATCTCAATGGCTCGCCGATCTTTGGGCAAGTCAATCAAAGTCCATACTTTGTTCTTATACATGGATCTCATCTCAGATTTCATGGCCTCAAGCCATTTCGCGGAATCTGGGCTCATCATCGCTTCCTCATAGTTCGTAGGCTCGTCATGGTCAAGTAACATGACCTCCAGAACTGGATTACCGTACCACTCTGGTGCGGATCTCACTCTGGTTTACCTACAAGGTTCGGTAGTAACTTGATCTGAAGTTACATGATCATCATCATTAGCTTTCTCACTGACCGGTGTAGTAGTCACAGGAACATATTTCTGTGATGAACTACTTTCCAATAAGGGAGCAGGTACAGTTACCTCATCAAGTTCTACTTTCCTCCCACTCACTTCTTTCGAGAGAAACTCCTTTTCTAGAAAGGATCCATTCAAAGCACCAAATATATTGCCTTCAGATCTGTGATAGAAGGTGTACCCAACATTTTCTTTTGGGTATCCTATGAAGACACATTTCTCCGATTTGGGTTCGAGCTTATCAGGTTGAAGCTTTTTCACATAAGCATCGCAGCCCCAAACTTTCAGAAACAACAACTTTGGTTTCTTGCCAAACCACAGTTCATAAGGCATCATCTCAACGGGTTTCGATGGTGTCCTATTTAACGTGAATGCAGCCGTCTCTAAAGCATAACCCCAAAACGATAACGGTAAATCAGTAAGAGACATCATAGATCGCACCATATCTAATAAAGTACGATTACGACGTTCGGACACACCATTACGCTGTGGTGTTCCGGGTGGCGTGAGTTGTGAAACTATTCCGCATTGTTTCAAATGTAGACCAAACTCGTAACTCAAATATTCTCCTCCACGATCAGATCGTAGAAACATTATTTTCTTGTTACGATGATTTTCAACTTCACTCTGAAATTCTTAGAACTTTTCAAATGTTTCAGACTTGTGTTTCATCAAGTAGATATACTCATATCTGCTCACATCATCTGTGAAGATCAGAAAATAATGATACCTGCCACGAGCCTCAATATTCATCGGACCACATACATCAGTATGTATGATTTCCAACAAATCTGTTGCTCGCTCCATTGTTCTGGAGAACGGAGTCTTAGTCATCTTGCCCATGAGGCATGGTTTGCAAGCATCAACTGATTCATAATCAAGTGATTCCAAAAGCCCATTAGCATGGATTTTCTTCATGCGCTTTACACCAATATGACCTAAGCGGCAGTGCCACAAATAAATTGCACCATCATTATTAACTTTGCATCTTTTGGTTTCAATATTATGAATATGTGTATCACTATGATCGAGATCCAATGAACCATTTTCATTGGGTGTGTAACCATATAAGGTTTTATTCATGTAAATAGAACAACAATTTATTCTCTTACTTAAATGAATAACCGTATTGCAATAAACATGATCAAATCATATTCATGCTCAACGCAAACACCAAATAACACTTATTTAGGTTCAACACTAATCCCAAAAGTATAGGAAGTGTGCGATGATGATCATATCAATCTTGGAACCACTTCCAACACACATCGTCACTTCACCCTTAACTAGTCTATGTTCATTCTGCAACTCCCGTTTCGAGTTACTACTCTTAGCAACTGAACCAGTATCAAATACCGAGGGGTTTCTACGAACACTAGTAAAATACACATCAATAATCTGTATATCAAATATACCTTTATTCACTTTGCCATCCTTCTTATCCGCCAAATACTTGGGGCAGTTCCGCTTCTAGTGTCCAGTCCCTTTGCAGTAGAAGCACTTAGTCTCAGGCTTAGGACCAGACTTGGGCTTTTTCACTTGAGCAGCAACTTGATTGCCGTTCTTCTTGAAGTTCCCCTTCTTCCCTTTGCCCTTTTCTTGAAACTAGTGGTCTTGTCTACCATCAACACTTGATATTTTTCTTGATTTCTACCTTCGTCGATTTCAGCATTACGAAGAGTTTGGGAATCGTTTCCGTTATCCCTTGCATATCATAGTTCATCACGAAGTTCTACTAACTTGGTGATGATGACTAGAGAATTCTGTCAATCACTATTTTATCTGGAAGATTAACTCCCACTTGATTCAAGCGATTGTAGTACCCAGACAATCTGAGCACATGCTCACTGCTTGAGCTATTCTCCTCCATCTTTTAGCTATAGAACTTGTTGGAGACTTCATATCTCTCAACTCGGGTATTTGCTTGAAATATTAACTTCAACTCTTGGAACATCTCATATGGTCCATGACGTTCAAAATGTCTTTGAAGTCCAGATTCTAAGCCGTTTAAGCATGGTGCACTAAACTATCAAGTAGTCACATATTGAGCTAGCCAAATGTTCATAACATCTGCATCTGCTCCTGCAATAGGTTTGTCACCTAGCGGTGCATTAAAGACATAATTCTTCTGTGCATCAATGAGGATAAACGTCAGATCACGGATCCAATCCGCATCATTGCTACTAACATCTTTCAACTTAGTTTTCTCTAGGAACATATCAAAAATAAAACAGGGGAGCTAAACGCGAGCTATTGATCTACAACATAGATATGCTAATACTTCCAGGACTAAATTTATGATAAATTAAAGTTTAATTAATAATATTACTTAAGAACTCCCACTTAGATAGACATCCCTCTAATCCTCTAAGTGATCACGTGATCCAAATCAACTAAACCATGTCCGATCATCACGTGAGATGGAGTAGTTTCAATGGTGAACATCACTATGTTGATCATATCTACTATATGATTCACGCTCGACCTTTCGGTCTCCGTGTTCCGAGGCCATATTTGTTATATGCTAGGCTCGTCAAGTTTAACCTGAGTATTCTGCGTGTGCAACTGTTTTGCACCCGTTGTATTTGAACGTAGAGCCTATCACACCCGATCATCACGTGGTGTCTCAGTACGAAGAACTTTCGCAACGGTGCATACTCAGGGAGAACACTTATACTTTGATAATTTAGTGAGGGATCATCTTATAATGCTACCGTCAATCAAAGCAAGATAAGATGCATAAAAGATAAACATCACATGCAATCAATATAAGTGATATGATATGGCCATCAGCATCTTGTGCTTGTGGTCTCCATCTTTGAAGCACCGTCATGATCACCATCATCACCGGCGCAACACCTTGATCACCATCGTAGCATCGTTGTCGTCTCGCCAATTTTATGCTTCCACGACTATTGCTACCGCTTAGTGATAAAGTAAAGCATTACAGCGCAATTGCATTGCATACAATAAAGCGACAACCATATGGCTCCTGCCAGTTGCCGATAACTCGGTTACAAAACATGATCATCTCATACAATAAAATTTAGCATCATGTCTTGACCATATCACATCACAACATGCCCTACAAAAATAAGTTAGACGTCCTCTACTTTGTTGTTGCAAGTTTTACGTGGCTGCTACGGGCTTAGCAAGAACCGTTCTTACCTACGCATCAAAACCACAATGATAGTTTGTCAAGTTGGTGTTGTTTTAACCTTCGCAAGGACCGGGCATAGCCACACTTGGTTCAACTAAAGTTGGAGAAACTGACACCCGCCAGCCACCTGTGTGCAAAGCATGTTGGTAGAACCAGTCTCGCGTAAGCGTACACGTAATGTCGGTCCGGGCCGCATCATCCAACAATACCGCCGAACCAAAGTATGACATGCTGGTAAGCAGTATGACTTATATCGCCCACAACTCACTTGTGTTCTACTCGTGCACAACATCAACGCATAAAACCTAGGCTCGGATGCCACTGTTGGGGAACATAGTAATTTCAAAAAATTTCCTACGCACACCCAAGATCATGGTGATGCATAGCAACGAGAGGGGAGAGTGTTGTCTACATACCCTCGTAGACCAGAAGTGGAAGCGTTAGCACAACGCGGTTGATGTAGTCGTATGTCTTCACGGCCCGACCGATCAAGCACTGAAACTACGGCACCTCCGAGTTCTAGCACACGTTCAGCTGATGACGATCCCCGGATCCAGCAAAGTGTCAGGGAAGAGTTCCGTTAGCATGACGGCGTGGTGACGATCTTGATGTTCTACCGTCGCAGGGCTTCGCCTAAGCACCGCTACAATATTATCGAGGATTATGGTGGAGGGGGGCACCACACACGGCTAAGAGAACAATCACGAAGATCAACTTGTGTGTCTGGAGGTGCCCCCTGCCCCCGTATATAAAGGAGCAAGGGAGAGAGGCCGGCCGGCCCTTGGGGCGCACCAAGGAGGGGGAGTCCTCCTCCTAGTAGGAGTAGGACTCCCCTTTCCTAGTCCATCTAGGAAGAGAGAAGGGGAAAGGAAAGAGAGGGAGAGGGAGAGGGAAAGAGGGGCCGCGCCCCCCTCCCCTAGTCCAATTCGGACTCCCCATGGGAGGGGGGCGCCACCTCCTGGGATGCTGCCCTCTCTCTCCCCTCAGGCCCACTAAGGCCCAATACTTCCCTGGGGGGTTCCGGTAACCCTTCTGGCACTCCAGTTTTCTCCGAATCACCCGAAACACTTCCGGTGTCCGAATATAGCCGTCCAATATATCGATCTTTACGTCTCGACCATTTCGAGACTCCTCATCATGTCCGTGATCATATCCGGGACTCCGAACAACCTTCGGTACATCAAAATATATAAACTCATAGTGAAACTGTCATCGTAACGTTAAGCGTGCGGACCCTACGGGTTCGAGAACAATGTAGACATGACCGAGACACGTCTCCGGTCAATAACCAATAGCGGAACCTGGATGCTCATATTGGCTCCCACATATTCTATGAAGATCTTTTATCGGTCAGACCGCATAACAACATACATTGTTCCCTTTGTCATCGGTATGTTACTTGCCCGAGATTCGATCGTCGGTATCTCAATACCTAGTTCAATCTCGTTACCGGCAAGTCTCTTTACTCGTTCCGTAACACATCATCCCGCAACTAACTCATTAGTTGCAATGCTTGCAAGGCTTTAAGTGATGTGCATTACCGAGAGGGCCCAGAGATACCTCTCCGATAATTGGAGTGACAAATCCTAATCTCGAAATATGCCAACCCAACAAGTACCTTCGGAGACACCTGTAGAGCACCTTTATAATCACCTAGTTACGTTGTGACGTTTTGTAGCACACAAAGTGTTCCTCCGGTAAACGGGAGTTGCATAATCTCATAGTCATAGGAACATGTATAAGTCATGAAGAAAGCAATAGCAACAAACTAAACGATCAAGTGCTAAGCTAACGGAATGGGTCAAGTCAATCACATCATTCTCCTAATGATGCGATCTCATTAATCAAATGACAACTCATGTCTATGGTCAGGAAACATAACCATCTTTGATCAATGAGCTAGTCAAGTAGAGGCATACTAGTGACACTCTGTTTGTCTATGTACTCACACATGTATTATGTTTCCGGTTAATACAATTCTAGCATGAATAATAAACATTTATCATGATATAAGGAAATAAATAATAACTTTATTATTGCCTCTAGGGCATATTTCCTTCACGGGGAGGCTCCAAAATCGTGACCAACGTGGCTCTAGATACGAAGATGATGTAGGGTAGAACCCTAATCGCCCGATCTTTCACGAAAGGAGCGGATCCCTCAATGAACACGAAGAACACGAGGGAAAACACGAGAGGAAACATGAGAAAATCACTAAACCAACAAGAAATAGTCACACATATGCTAGATCCTCGAGTACATAAGAGATCACACGATCCATGGACAACTAAGGACGATGCAAAGGTCACCGGTCTTCTCCGTGAGGAGGTCTTGAGGTCTTCTCCGCAAGGAGGTCTTGAATCCAAAGGGATCTTCTCCGAAGAGGGTGTTGGGGAACGCAGTAATTTCAAAAATTTCCTACGCACACGCAAGATCATGGTGATGCATAGCAACGAGAGGGGAGAGTGTTGTCTACGCACCCACGCAGACCGACTGCGGAAGCGTTGACGCAACGTAGAGGAAGTAGTCGTACGTCTTCCCGATCCGACCGATCCAAGCACCGTTACTCCAGCACCTCCGAGTTCTTAGCACACGTACAGCTCGATGACGATCCCCGGGCTCCGATCCAGCAAAGCGTCGGGGAGGAGTTCCGTCAGCACGACGGCGTGGTGACGATCTTGATGTTCTACTGTCGCAAGGCTTCGCCTAAGCACCGCTACAATATGATCGAGGTGGAATATGGTGGCAGGGGGCACCGCACACGGCTAAGGAACGATCTCAAGGATCAACTTGTGTGTCTAGAGGTGCCCCCTGCCTCCGTATATAAAGGAGCCAAGGGGGAGGGGGCCGCCGGCCAGGAGGAGGGCGCAGGAGGAGTCCTACTCCTACCGGGAGTAGGACTCCCCCCCCCAATCCTAGTTGGACTAGGATTCCGAGGGGGAAAGAGAGAGAGGGGGGCCGGCCACCTCTCCTAGTCCTAATAGGACTAGGGGAGGGGGGAGCGCGCGGCCACCTTGGGCTGCCCCTTTCTCCTTTCCACTAAAGCCCATTAAGGCCCATATGGCTCCCGGGGGGTTCCGGTAACCTCCCGGTACTCCGGTAAAATCCCGATTTCACCCGGAACACTTCCGATATCCAAAATAGGCTTCCAATATATCAATCTTTATGTCTCGACCATTTCGAGACTCCTCGTCATGTCCGTGATCACATCCGGGACTCCGAACTAACTTCGGTACATCAAAATGCATAAACTCATAATAACTGTCATCGTAACGTTAAGCGTGCGGACCCTACGGTTCGAGAATAATGCAGACATGACTGAGACATCTCCGGTCAATAACCAATAGCGGGACCTGGATGCCCATATTGGCTCCTACATATTCTACGAAGATCTTTATCGGTCAGACCGCATAACAACATACGTTGTTCCCTTTGTCATCGGTATGTTACTTGCCCGAGATTCGATCGTCGGTATCCAATACCTAGTTCAATCTCGTTACCGGCAAGTCTCTTTACTCGTTCCGTAATACATCATCTCGTAACTAACTCATTAGTTGCATTGCTTGCAAGGCTTAAGTGATGTGCATTACCGAGAGGGCCCAGAGATACCTCTTCGTCAAACGGGAGTGACAAATCCTAATCTCGAAATACGCCAACCCAACATCTACCTTTGGAGACACCTGTAGAGCTCCTTTATAATCACCCAGTAACGTTGTGACGTTTGGTAGCACACAAAGTGTTCCTCCGGTAAACGGGAGTTGCATAATCTCATAGTCATAGGAACATGTATAAGTCATGAAGAAAGCATTAGCAACATACTAAACGATCGGGTGCTAAGCTAATGAAATGGGTCATGTCAATCAGATCATTCAACTAATGATGTGACCTCGTTAATCAAATAACAACACCTTGTTCATGGTTAGGAAACATAACCATCTTTGATTAACGAGCTAGTCAAGTAGAGGCATACTAGTGACACTAAGTTTGTCTATGTATTCACACATGTATTATGTTTCGGTTAATACAATTCTAGCATGAATAATAAAAATTTATCATGATATAAGGAAATAAATAATAACTTTATTATTGCCTCTAGGGCATATTTCCTTCAGTCTCCCACTTGCACTAGAGTCAATAATCTAGATTACACAGTAATGATTCTAACACCCATGGAGCCTTGGTGCTGATCATGTTTTGCTCGTGGAAGAGGCTTAGTCAACGGGTCTGCAACATTCAGATCCGTATGTATCTTGCAAATCTCTATGTCTCCCACCTGGACTAGATCCCGGATGGAATTGAAGCGTCTCTTGATGTGCTTGGTTCTCTTGTGAAATCTGGATTCCTTTGCCAAGGCAATTGCACCAGTATTGTCACAAAAGATTTTCATTGGACCCGATGCACTAGGTATGACACCTAGATCGGATATGAACTCCTTCATCCAGACTCCTTCGTTCGCTGCTTCCGAAGCAGCTATGTACTCCGCTTCACATGTAGATCCCGCTACGACGCTTTGTTTAGAACTGCACCAACTGACAGCTCCACCGTGTAATGTAAACACGTATCTGGTTTGCGATTTAGAATCGTCCGGATCAGTGTCAAAGCTTGCATCAACGTAACCTCTTACGATGAGCTCTTTGTCACCTCCATATACGAGAAACATATCCTTAGTCCTTTTCAGGTATTTCAGGATGTTCTTGACCGCTGTCCAGTGATCCACTCCTGGATTACTTTGGTACCTCCCTGCTAAACTTATAGCAAGGCACACATCAGGTCTAGTACACAGCATTGCATACATGATAGAGCCTATGGCTGAAGCATAGGGAACATCTTTCATTTTCTCTCTATCTTCTGCAGTGGTCGGGCATTGAGTCTGACTCAACTTCACACCTTGTAACACAGGCAAGAACCCTTTCTTTGCTTGATCCATTTTGAACTTCTTCAAAATCTTGTCAAGGTATGTGCTTTGTGAAAGTCCAATTAAGCGTCTTGATCTATCTCTATAGATCTTTATGCCTAATATGTAAGCAGCTTCACCGAGGTCTTTCATTGAAAAACTCTTATTCAAGTATCCCTTTATGCTATCCAGAAATTCTATATCATTTCCAATCAGCAATATGTCATCCACATATAATATTAGAAATGCTACAGAGCTCCCACTCACTTTCTTGTAAATACAGGCTTCACCGAAAGTCTGTATAAAACCAAATGCTTTGATCACACTATCAAAGCGTTTATTCCAACTCCGAGAGGGTTGCACCAGTCCATAAATGGATCGCTGGAGCTTGCACACTTTGTTAGCTCCCTTTGGATCGACAAAACCTTCTGGTTGCATCATATACAGCTCTTCTTCTAGAAATCCATTCAGGAATGCAGTTTTGACATCCATCTGCCAAATTTCATAATCATAAAATGCGGCAATTGCTAACGTGATTCGGACAGACTTAAGCATCGCTACGGGTGAGAAGGTCTCATCGTAGTCAACCCCTTGAACTTGTCGAAAACCTTTTGCGACAAGTCGAGCTTTGTAGACAGTAACATTACCATCAGCGTCAGTCTTCTTCTTGAAGATCCATTTATTCTCAATTGCTTGCCGATCATCGGGCAAGTCAACCAAAGTCCATACTTTGTTCTCATACATGGATCCCATCTCAGATTTCATGGCTTCAAGCCACTTTGCGGAATCTGGGCTCACCATCGCTTCTTCATAGTTCGTAGGTTCATCATGATCTAGCAGCATGATTTCCAGAACAGGATTACTGTACCACTCTGGTGCGGATCTCGCTCTGGTTGATCTACGAGGTTCAGTAGTATCTTGTCCTGAAGTTTCATGATCATCATCATTAGCTTCCTCACTAATTGGTATAGGTGTCGCAGAAACAGTTTTCTGTGATGTACTACTTTCCAATAAGGGAGCAGGTACAGTTACCTCGTCAAGTTCTACTTTCCTCCCACTCACTTATTTCGAGAGAAACTCCTTCTCTAGAAAGGATCCATTCTTAGCAACGAATGTCTTGCCTTCGGATCTGTGATAGAAGGTGTACCCAACAGTCTCCTTTGGGTATCCTATGAAGACACATTTCTCCGATTTGGGTTCGAGCTTATCAGGTTGAAGCTTTTTCACATAAGCATCGCAGCCCTAAACTTTAAGAAACGACAACTTTGGTTTCTTGCCAAACCACAGTTTATAAGGCGCCGTCTCAACGGATTTTGATGGTGCCCTATTTAACGTGAATGCGGCCGTCTCTAAAGCATAACCCCAAAATGATAGCGGTAAATCAGTAATAGACATCATAGATCGCACTATATCTAGTAAAGTACGATTACGACGTTCGGAAACACCATTACGCTGTGGTGTTCCGGGTGGCGTGAGTTGCGAAACTATTCCATAATTTTTCAAATGTACACCAAACTCGTAACTTAAATATTCTCCTCCACGATCAGATCGTAGAAACTTTATTTTCTTGTTACGATGATTTTCAACTTCACTCTAAAATTCTTTGAACTTTTCAAATGTTTCAGACTTATGTTTCATTAAGTAGATATACCCATATCTGCTTAAGTCATCTGTGAAGGTGAGAAAATAACGATATCCGCCACGAGCTTCCATATTCATCGGACCACATACATCTGTACGTATGATTTCCAACAAATCTGTTGCTCTCTCCATAGTACCGGAGAACGGTGTTTTAGTCATCTTGCCCATGAGGCACGGTTCGCAAGTACCAAGCGATTCATAATCAAGTGGTTCCAAAAGCCCATCAGTATGGAGTTTCTTCATGCTCTTTACACCGATATGACCTAAACGGCAGTGCCACAAATAAGTTGCACTATCATTATCAACTCTGCATCTTTTGTCTTCAACATTATGAATATGTGTATTACTACTATCGAGATTCAATAAGAATAGACCACTTTTCAAGGGTGCATGACCATAAAAGATATTACTCATATAAATAGAACAACCATTATTCTCTGATTTAAATGAATAACCGTCTCGCATTAAACAAGATCCAGATATAATGTTCATGCTCAACGCTGGCACCAAATAACAATTATTTAGGTCTAATATTAATCCCGAAGGTAGATGTAGAGGTAGCGCGCCGACCGCGATCACATCGACTTTGGAACCGTTTCCCACGCGCATCGTCACCTCGTCCTTCGCCAGTGTTCGCTTAATCCGTAGTCCCTGTTTCAAGTTGCAAATATTAGCAACAGAACCAGTATCAAATACCCAGGTGCTACTGCGAGCTCTAGTAAGGTACACATCAATAACATGTATATCACATATACCTTTGTTCACCTTGCCATCCTTCTTATCCGCCAAATACTTGGGGCAGTTCCGCTTCCAGTGACCAGTCTGCTTGCAGTAGAAGCACTCAGTTTCAGGCTTAGGTCCAGACTTGGGTTTCTTCTCCTGAGCAGCAACTAGCTTGCCGTTCTTCTTGAAGTTCCCCTTCTTCTTCCCTTTGCCCTTTTTCTTGAAACTAGTGGTCTTGTTAACCATCAACACTTGATGCTCCTTCTTGATTTCTACCTCCGCAGCTTTCAGCATTGCGAAGAGCTCGGGAATAGTCTTGTTCATCCCTTACATATTATAGTTCATCACGAAGCTCTTGTAGCTTGGTGGCAGTGATTGGAGAATTCTGTCAATGACGCAATCATCTGGAAGATTAACTCCCATCTGAATCAAGTGATTATTATACCCAGACATTTTGAGTATATGCTCACTGACAGAACTGTTCTCCTCCATCTTGCAGCTATAGAACTTATTGGAGACTTCATATCTCTCAATCCGGGCATTTGCTTGAAATATTAACTTCAACTCCTGGAACATCTCATATGCTCCATGATGTTTAAAACGTCGTTGAAGTCCCGATTCTAAGCCGTAAAGCATGGCACACTGAACTATCGAGTAGTCATCAGCTTTGCTCTGCCAGACGTTCATAACATCTGGTGTTGCTCCAGCAGCAGGCCTGGCACCCAGCGGTGCTTCCAGGACGTAATTCTTCTGAGCAGCAATGAGGATAATCCTCAAGTTACGGACCCAGTCCGTGTAATTGCTACCATCATCTTTCAACCTTGCTTTCTCAAGGAACGCATTAAAATTCAACGGAACAACAGCACGAGCCATCTATCTACAATGAACATAAACAAGCAAGATACTATCAGGTACTAAGTTCATGATAAGTTTAAGTTCAATTAATCAAATTACTTAAGAACTCCCACTTAGATAGACATCCCTCTAATCCTCTAAGTGATCACGTGATCCAAATCAACTAAACCATAACCGATCATCACGTGGGATGGAGTAGTTTTCAATGGTGAACATCGTTATGTTGATCATATCTACTATATGATTCACGCTCGACCTTTCGGTCTCTGTGTTCCGAGGCCATATCTGCATATGCTAGGCTCGTCAAGTTTAACCTGCGTATTCTGCGTGTGCAAAACTGGCTTGCACCCGTTGTAGATGGACGTAGAGCTTATCACACCCGATCATCACGTGGTGTCTGGGCACGACGAACTTTGGCAACAGTGCATACTCAGGGAGAACACTTCTTGATAATTTCGTGAGAGATCATCTTATAATGCTACCGTCAATCAAAGCAAGATAAGATGCATAAAAAGATAAACATCACATGCAATCAATATAAGTGATATGATATGGCCATCATCATCTTGTGCTTGTGATCTCCATCTCCGGGGCACCGTCATGATCACCATCGTCACCGGCGCGACACCTTGATCTCCATCGTAGCATCGTTGTCGTCTCGCCAATCTTATGCTTCCACGACTATCGCTACCGCTTAGTGATAAAGTAAAGCATTACATCACGATTGCATTGCATACAATAAAGCGACAACCATATGGCTCCTGCCAGTTGCCGATAACTCGGTTACAAAACATGATCATCTCATACAATAAAATTCAGCATCATGCCTTGACCATATCACATCACAACATGCCCTGCAAAAACAAGTTAGACGTCCTCTACTTTGTTGTTGCAAGTTTTACGTGGCTGCTACGGGCTTAAGCAAGAACCAATCTCACCTACGCATCAAAACCACAACGATAGTTTGTCAAATAGACTCCGTTTTAACCTTCGCAAGGACCGGGCGTAGCCACACTTGGATCAACTAAAGTTGGAGAGACTGTCGCCCGCAAGCCACCTATGTGCAAAGCACGTCGGGAGAACCGGTCTCGCGTAAGCGTACGCGTAATGTCGGTCCGGGTCGTCTCGTCCAACAATACCGCCGAACCAAAGTATGACATGCTGGTAGGCAGTATGACTTATATCGCCCACAACTCACTTGTGTTCTACTCGTGCATATAACATCAAACCATAAAACCTAGGCTCTGATACCACTGTTGGGGAACGCAGTAATTTCAAAAAAATTCCTACGCACACGCAAGATCATGGTGATGCATAGCAACAAGAGGGGAGAGTGTTGTCTACGTACCCACGTAGACCGACTGCGGAAGCGTTGACGCAACGTAGAGGAAGTAGTCGTACGTCTTCCCGATCCGACCGATCCAAGCACCGTTACTCCGGCACCTTCGAGTTCTTAGCACACGTACAGCTCGATGACGATCCCCGGGCTCCGATCCAGCAAAGCGTCGGGGAGGAGTTCCGTCAGCACGACGGCGTGGTGACGATCTTGATGTTCTACTGTCGCAGGGCTTCGCCTAAGCACCGCTACAATATGATCGAGGTGGAATATGGTGGCAGGGGGCACCGCACACGGCTAAGGAACGATCTCAAGGATCAACTTGTGTGTCTAGAGGTTCCCCCTGCCTCCGTATATAAAGGAGCCAAGGGGGAGGGGGCCGCCGACAAGGAGGAGGGCGCAGGAGGAGTCCTACTCCTACCGGGAGTAGGATTCCCCCCCCCAATCCTAGTTGGACTAGGATTCTTCGAGGGGGAAAGAGAGAGAGGGGGGCCGGCCACCTCTCCTAGTCCTAATAGGACTAGGGGAGGGGGGGAGGCGCGCGGCCACCTTGGGCTGCCCCTTTCTCCTTTCCACTAAAGCCCATTAAGGCCCATATGGCTCCCGGGGGGTTCCGGTAACCTCCCGGTACTCCGGTAAAATCCTGATTTCACCCGAAACACTTCCGATGTCCAAATATAGGCTTCCAATATATCAATCTTTATGTCTCGACCATTTCGAGACTCCTCGTCATGTCCGTGATCACATCCGGGACTCCGAACTAACTTCGGTACATCAAAATGCGTAAACTCATAATAACTGTCATCGTAACATTAAGCTGCGGACCCTACGGTTCGAGAATAATGCAGACATGACTGAGACACATCTCCGGTCAATAACCAATAGCGGGACCTGGATGCCCATATTGGCTCCTACATATTCAACGAAGATCTTTATCGGTCAGACCGCATAACAACATACGTTGTTCCCTTTGTCATCGGTATGTTACTTGCCCGAGATTCGATCGTCGGTATCCAATACCTAGTTCAATCTCGTTACCGGCAAGTCTCTTTACTCGTTCCGTAATACATCATCTCGCAACTAACTCATTAGTCGGAATGCTTGCAAGGCTTATGTGATGTGCATTACCGAGAGGGCCCAGAGATACCTCTCCGACAATCGGAGTGACAAATCCTAATCTCGAAATACGCCAACCCAACATCTACCTTTGGAGACACCTGTAGAGCTCCTTTATAATCACCCAGTAACGTTGTGACGTTTGGTAGCACACAAAGTGTTCCTCCGGTAAACGGGAGTTGCATAATCTCATAGTCATAGGAACATGTATAAGTCATGAAGAAAGCAATAGCAACATACTAAACGATCGGGTGCTAAGCTAATGAAATGGGTCATGTCAATCAGATCATTCAACTAATGATGTGACCTCGTTAATGAAATAACAACACCTTGTTCATGGTTAGGAAACATAACCATCTTTGATTAACGAGCTAGTCAAGTAGAGGCATACTAGTGACACTAAGTTTGTCTATGTATTCACACATGTATTATGTTTCCGGTTAATACAATTCTAGCATGAATAATAAACATTTATCATGATATAAGGAAATAAATAATAACTTTATTATTGCCTCTAGGGCATATTTCCTTCAGAGGGGCCGTGGTCTCTCTCGTGTAGTAGATCAGATGTGGATGAGCAATGCTTTATCTCTAATATGAGCTAAACCAAAGCTAACCCTAACTAGAAGGAATAGGAGGTCTATTTATAGTCTTAGTGCAAAAGGGGACGAAGTGGGGGGTACAAGGCTGCGCCCCAACACATAACAACACACAGGCGTCAGACGTCCGGGAGTCACCGATCGTACGGAGGCTCGCGAGGGTCCGGACGTCCGTAGATTCGTCCGGTCGGGGTCGGTCGTCCGAGCGCCGGTCGTCCGGGTGGCTTCGGAAATCCGTAGTTTTGGCTCGGGTGTGGTTGTGTCGGACATCCGGAGCCTGGAGATCGTCGGACGTCCGGCCCTGGTCGATCGTCCGGAGCCTGTAGCTTCTTCCGCATCTCTTCTCCTTCACGTCCATCCTCCTCTTCGGATTCTCCTTGCTCCTTAGCTTCTTCATGGCTAACTGCTTGACACCTGAGTATGCATAATGTCTCCGTTTGAGGTAGTAGCCATGTCTCATGTGCACCGAAGTGAACTTGTGAGAGAAGAGATGGCATCTCGGTTTCGAGAGCTCTTGCACGTGCTTGTGTCATGGGTCCGCTAGGCACTTGGTGAGACGATGGTAGGTCCATGGGGATGACCTTGGGATGCTCCACATCAGAAAATTTATTATATTTTTGGAATTTTGTTTTTTAAAAGCTATCTTGCACAGAAACAAAATAAAATGACAAACAAAGCTATCCAGAGTATTTATAATGTGGTAATGCCGCGTGGAATCTGTGGATGGAGCGAAACCGGAGGGTTTTTGACCAGAAGGAGCGGACGGCCATCTCTCTGGCTGTTTTCATCAAGGAGGAGGTTAATTTATTCCGGGAGGCAACTAAGAGGACCACTGTAGTATAGATGTGAGATTTTCCGTGATGTGGTGTTTTTCATGTTGTTCTGAGTGCGTGGGTATGGTGTCTGAGCTAGGCTCTAGTGGTTTTGTAATGACTTCTCTTTCTTCTATAATGCAAAGGCAGAGCTCCTGCTGTTCGCGTCAAAATATAATGTGGTAATGCAATTGTGTGCAGGAATGAAATACTACACGAGGAGGGCATGAGATCGAGATGGTTTGTCCTTTATTCTTGTTAGAGATAATGTTGCTCTCTAGGGCAATGAATGATCTGTAGCAACATATTCTCTGGCTAATATTACTCCTTGTTGCTTATCCTTACTTGCGCTACGAGTTGCCACATTCTTCTGTCACTCTCTCTTCCACACTCTTCTACGTTTCCAAGTTTGAACGCGCATGAACAACGAATATTGTTACTCCAGTTTTTCTAATATTGCAACTCAAAAACTCGTGGGTCAACCGACTTTTTATGGGAGAGAAGGCAACATTTGAGACTGAGACGGGGGCGTCGAAGCACGGGGACATGGGCCACGGGGACATGGGTGACAGGCCGACCTGGGAGGGAGCTGGAACCGACAACGATGTGGCTTGCCGCGGCGTCATAGGCGAAGGGCAGTCCGAGGCTTGGCAAGCGAAGTGAGAAGGATCCATTTTTAATCAATTCAATTTAGGCAGTGCATGAATCAGAGACGGGGATACTGCAGGTGGGGCTCGGTTAGGACGCCTCCGAAATTGGCGACCGGATCAAATTAGTCGTGTATAGGCGATCCTTTTTTGTCCATTTTATGATCACTAGGTTGTTATCAAATGATGTCGTTGGTCACGCGCTCTTGTCATCAACAAAAGGTTTCTTGATGCAACGACATCTCCTTAATTCCGATAAGAGCAAACTTTTTTCTGTTACGGTCAAGTATGCTTATTTTCCATTCAATGTTCATGCTACAATCATCGCCGAAACATCTAGACTCCACATCCTTGATTATCCACGTGCTCTATTTAACGCGGCTTTGTTGTTCGAGATTACAGGTTGTCTTACCAGCTTAGAGCATCTCCAACCGATGAAGTATCCCTGGAAGTCGTAGGACATACATCACATACGTGAACGACTACGCTTCTCTCCCTATTTACGTGCTCCTTGTTGGTCGGCGTAGATCAACTCCGCTGTAAAAAGTTAACAAACGATACAAATAAAAAAGCAACTTGAAAAGAGCGAAGGAAAACTTTATATTTTTGGATGTTTGGTTTTTAAAAGCTAACTTGAAAAGAAACAAAATAAAATGACAAACAAAGCAAACAAAAAGAAAAAAGAAAAAAGAACAAAAAGCAAAGTGTTGAAATAGACCAACATGAGTGTTTCGAAGCTCTTCCACGAGCTCAAGTACAACCTCATTATAAGTTACTAAATAAATTCTGCCACAATGCCAGCGTCCCCCCTTCTTTGGGGAACACAACCCAGGGAGATGCCCCATGTTTGGGGGGCATGGCAAAGCAAATGGGGTCGGCGCTACCGAGTTTGGGGGGAAAGGCAGCCCGGCGGGTGCCCCTCTTGGCCAACTATACATAGAGTGGCAGGAGGCGCACCAGGAGGTGACCAAGAATTTGGCGGACTCCTCCACCTGGCGGCACCCTGCCCCCCTTCCAGTTGTCATCCCCCCCGCTTTCTAGACTAGATGTAGATTTCCCTCAGTGTGTTGATCCACTAGTTGTTGCGGTGTTGCTACTTGGGTATGCGTAGATACCTTCAAGCCGTTGTAAGGTTTGACGCTAAGTCTAATGGATCGTGCGAGGAAAAACTCTCGCGGCTGGGAGGTATAACCAGCCGCAGGAGTGGGATGACTTAATCAATATTGTCAGGATCTCTGTTGCGCTGATGGATTGTCGAGGGTATTATATTGTTGCATGCACTATGATGATGATCTTGGTCAGTTCATGTGCAGTAAAAAAATTACGTAACACATATCATAAGCGGTACTATGCGTAGCTGCATGGGAGCACACTGGTGCATCCCTTTAACTAGTGCTTCACCTTGGACAGCATACATGTGCTTTCTCACTAAGCACGCGGATGTAGTTATGTTCCGTGTACTAGAAAAAACTGGAAAAAACTAAAAAAAAGAAGCAAAAAAAAACTCGTGTGAGAAGAAAACACTAAACCCTTTGTTTTCCTTGCATACAGAGGATGTTGTACGCTAGCTGCCCTCCCGCCCCTCCATGTAGGGGTGGAAATGGATCATATGCGGATTGAATAGTGCTCTTATCATTTTCTTTCATATTTTCAAAATGAATACGAATGAGGCTATAATTTTTTGGATACGAACGCGAATCGGATGTTACTAGAATACGGATACCTATCGGATGTTACTCGATTCAAAAGAGATACGAATATTAGTGACATATTACTTAAGAACATTAGTCAATAGCTATGTGACATGAAATAATCAACTTGTGACATACAATAAGTCAATGATAAATAGGTTTATGAATAAATAGTGTAATGCATAATAATTTGTATGTTTAATCACACAAAGATTAATATTTGACCACTTATTTGGCTTTTATGTTGGATAATTGGAACATTGAGGCTAGAATTTTCAAAATTATCTTCCATAATCTTATTTGGATACGGATATATCCATTTCCATATCCATATTTGTGTCAAAATCTCATACCATATTTTTTTATTTTTTAAATAAATCATATACGGATAATTTTCATTTTCATTTTGGTTCGGATGTGGATTTTTCGGATACAAATAGGAATTTTGTCAAATACTAATATAAGATATTTCGGATTATCCACTACCACTTTCCACCCCTACCTCCATGTGTAGCTTCCTGGGCCTCCCGTGCTTGATGTTCCACGCCTTCTGCGCCAGTCGGGGGAAGCAGCGCTCACGCGCATGCACTGTTGGGCCGGTCCGTTAAGATTTCTCACCCGATCGCTAACATCAACTCGCTCCTAGCTTGATAGCTAACACCGACTTCCTCCTAGCTCGGTCGTGGCTCGCGTCTGCCCACGGTTTGACTTTTTGACCACTAAAAAATTGACTCTAGACAAACAATAGTTCATCGATTTGAATATATTCATGCATTTGAAAGAAGGCTCATGAATGTTAAAAATAAATCATGATTTGAATATATATTTTTTGTGAATTTTGACAAATATTCATGAATTTTAAAAAAAATCATTAGTTTGAAAATAAATTCATGGATTTGAATAAAATGAATTTGATAGAAGTTCATGAATTTGGAAAAAGTTTGGAGATTTTGGGAAAAAGTTGACGGATTTGAAAAATTCCATCGATTTGAAGCAATTGAAAAAAGTTTGCGTAATAAAAAAATCACATGTTTTTAAAAAGGTTTGGCAAATTTGAAAAATACACGAATTTGAAAAAGGTCATGAAGTCGAAAAAACTTCAAAATTGAAAAAGTCCACAAAATAAATAAATAAACACGACTTGAAAAAAGTTCATGCATTTGAAAAAAGGAAAAAAGAAAAGAAAAATTAAACAAAAAAAAGAAAAACCGGACAGAAACCAGGTTGAGAAAAACCTGGAAGAAAAAGACCGGAAGCTTCTGGAACAGGGGTGCGTGTGCGCCAGTTGTGAGCTTCTCAGCAGCGTGCATCCGTATGTAGGCCGGCCACTAATAAAACGTCCGAAGGGAACTGGGCTGCGTGTGCGCCAGTTTGCAACTTGGTCTGTAACTGGCGCTACAGGCGTCAAATAGGATTTGAGGCAGCGAACGGCAAATAAGAAATACCCATAGCCATTGTCCAAAAAAGAAAAAAGCCCATAGCCACACCGGCCTCCGAAGAACAAAAAGCATGAGATTTTTTTTTATCTCAAAAAAAGCACGAGATTTCCCTAGCTTTGTCCTGACCACGTTGGTCAACACTGGTGTACGGGCAAGCCTTTTAGCAGCAACGATGACTTCGTAAATTTCAATATGATATGCCGGCTCAGTCTTTGGGAGATGCTCATAGAGATAGGGTGTGCATATGTGCGTTCATAGAGGTGAGTGTATATACGTGTATATAAGCGCTTGCTTTTGTACTGTGTTAAAAAAAAGGTACCGCAACTGTTGATCGACGTGGGTGGTGTCTTTGAATGTTGGGGAAACTTCAATCCACTCTCAAGGTGCAAAATATATAGGGCCTACAGAAACCACACACGGAGGAGAAAAACAATGACGTCCATTGTGTGTTACACGTAGGATGTCTCTTGCCATTTTTTTACCGAACCACCTAAGAATCGATGCCATTTTGAGACCGGTTTTGCCACCTGCAAAATCTTTCCCATCAAAACATATGATGTCACCAATAGGTCGTTCGATACTACTGCCTCCGTTCCTAAATATTTGTCTTTCTAGAGATTTCAACGAGTGACTATATACAAAGTGAAATGAGTGAATCTACATTTTAAAATATGTCTATATACATCCGTATGTGGTAGTTCATTGAAAATCTCTAAAAAGATAAATATTTAGAAACGGAGGAAGTAGTGACAAGAGACACGTCCCAGGATGCATGTTGCCGAACTGCTGTTTAGTCATAGAATCCCCGGAAGTAAACCAACAACAACGCAATAGATCATCTAAACAACGCCGGCTTCTGGCCGGCTAGGATTTCACAACTGTGGTTTACTATTTCTTTTTGACAATCTCACAGAGCTTTATTAAACCGTCAATGTTGCATAGACGAAAATCCTTGTCCAGAAGAAGAATCTCAGGTGAATGACAACTCAGAGAGATAAAGGTATTGCAACAAAGTGATGACCGATATGCATCACCTAAATAACCTCTGGTGAACACATGGAACTGGCGTGGGAGACTAGTGGTGGCAGAGCAGGGGAGGGAGGGGCCTCTTTCATGGAACTTTCGGCCAACTGGGCCGCTACTCTAACAGTCAAACGGACCCATTGGTCGCTGGCCAGCCGCAGCCGGCACCTCCCCGCTTTCCGCAGCCGCTTCGGTCGTGTGATCGTGTCACCGATGACGAGTGTCTACCCCTGCGGGGAGCACGTAGCATCAGCCCGGCGCAGCTAAACAAACCGGTGAACCCGACGAGCGACAGGTTTCTACGCCTGTTCCCAGCATCTCTTCCCCTCGTGCAAGAGCTCATCCATATCCGGTATCCCCCCATTCCCCCTCGACCCAAGAGACCAGCCGGGCAAGAACCGAAGGCCCACGATGAGCTCGGAGCCGGAGGTCGTCCACAGCGGCGGGTGCCACTGCCGGCGCGTGCGGTGGCAGGTGGAGGCGCCGGCGAGCGTGGTGGCGTGGGTCTGCAACTGCTCCGACTGCTCCATGCGGGGCAACACCCACTTCGTCGTGCCCAAGGACAAGTTCGCGCTCCAGCCCGGCGCCGGCGACTTCCTCACCACCTACACCTTCGGCACCCACACGGCCAAGCACACCTTCTGCAAGGTGTGCGGGATCACCTCCTTCTACACCCCGAGGTCCAACCCCGACGGCGTCGCCGTCACCGCCGCCTGCGTCGACGCCGGCACCCTGGCGCACGTCGAGTACAGGAAGGCGGACGGGAGGAACTGGGAGCAGTGGATCGAGGGGAGC